>NW_026869612.1:0-79221 GCF_023558535.2 Drosophila nasuta | reverse complement strand
TTTTTTTTAAATTTTTTTTACCGATTTTACATTTTTATCAATTTCCAAAAATTTGCCGATTTTTCCAATTTTCTTTTACAATTTTTTTTATCAATTTTCAAAATTTTGCCGGTTTTTAATTTTTCAATTTCAAAATTTAAATTTTTTACGTTTTTTCAATTTTTAAAATTTTGCCGATTTTTTTTTCAATTTCCTTTGACCGATTTTAAAATTTTTTCATTTTTAAAATTTTGCCGATTTTACATTTTTTTAATTTCCAAAATTTTACCGATTTTAAATTTTTTTCAATATTAAATTTTGACGATTTTTGTTTTTCAATTTTCAAAATTTTACCGATTTTTACATTTTTTCAATTTTCAAAATTTTGCCGATTTTTACACAATTTTTTAAAATTTTACCGATTTTACATTTATTTCAATTTTTAAAATGTTGCCGATTTTATTTTTTTCAATTTTACAATTTTGACGTTTTAACGTTTTATCAATTTTCAAAATTTTGCGTTTTAAATTTTTAATTTCCAAAATTTGACCGATTTTTTTACGTTTTTTCAATTTTAAAATTTTGCCGATTTTACTTTTTTAAATTTCCAAAATTTGACCGATTTTTACGTTTTTTTTTTTTAAAAATTTTTGATTTTTAATTTTTATTTCCAAATTATTGCCGATTTTACATTTTTTTAATTTCTAAAATTTTGCCTTTTACATTTTTAAAATTTTAAAATTTTGCCGATTTTACAAATTTTAATATCGAAAATTTTGCCGTTCACATTTTTTTAATTGCATTTTTTAATTTCCAAAATTTACAGATTTTTAATTTTTTCAATTTCCAAATTTTGTCGATTTTTACATTTTTCAATTTACAAAATTTGCCAATTTTACATTTTTAAAATTTCAAAATTGAACCTTTTTAATTTTTTCAATTTCTAAAATTTTTTTTATTCTTTTTTTTAATTTCCAAAATTTACTGATTTTTAATTTTTTCATGTTCCCAAATTTTGCCTTTTTACATTTTAATTTCAAAATTTTGCGTTTTTAATTTTTAAAAATTTTTAAAATTTATTTTTCAAATTTTTTAATATCGAAATTTTGCCGTTCTTAATTTTTTTAACCCAAATTGTACTTTTACATTTTTTAATTTCCAAAATTTTACCGATTTTTTCTTTTTTCAATCTCCAAATTTTTCCGATTTTAGATTTTTAAATTTTCAAAATCCGCCGATTTTATGTTTTTTCAATTTCAAAATTTTACCGATTTTAAATATTTTCAAAAAATTTGACCGGTTTTAACATTTTAAATTTCCGTCGCCGATTTAAATTTTTAAATTTCAAAATTTGAACCGATTTTACATTTTTTCATTTTCCAAAATTTTGCTGATTTTTAATTATTTTAATGTTCCAAATTTTGCCGATTCTTACATTTTTTTAATTTCTAAAATTTTGCCGTTTTTTACATTTTTAAAATTTTTAAAATTTTGCCGATTTTTAAATTTTTATATCGAAAATTTTACCGATTCTACATTTTTTAATTTCCCAAATTGTAACAATTTTTACATTTTTTAATTTCCAAAATTTTACCGATTTTTACATTTTTCAATTTCAAAATTATACCGATTTTACATTTTATACCCGCTACCGAGGGTAGAGATTATTACTTTTGTGCCGGCTGGAAATGTATGTAACAGGTGAGGCATCTCCGACCCTATAAGTATATATATTCTTGATCAGCGTCAACAGCCGAGACGATATAGCCATGTTCGTCGTCCGTCGTCCGTCCGTCCGTATGAACATTTGATCTCCAGAGACTAAAGAATAGCATTTGTTATGTTGCACGCAGATCAAGTTTGTTTCCAAATTTTGCCACGCCCTTCCGCCCCGCAGATCAAAATCGAATAACAAAGCCTAAATTTGGTTACGATCAGATAAAAATTGGTAGGTTATTAAAAAATACTTTTGGGCAAAAGGCCACTTACTAGAGTGCCTTTTGGCCGACAATCTGGCGCATTGTGCCGTCATGGTATATTTTGAATGGTGTACTATATCGTATACCAAACATACCATTTGGTATATTTTTTTGTATTTTTTAGTATTTTCGGTATATTTCGAAATACCGCAATATTTTACCTTTGTTAAAATGGGTGGGGGTATTCCACAGTCGACACACTCGACTGTAACCTTTTCAATTACAAAATCTTGCCGATCTTTATTTTTCAATCAAATTGTTGCCGATATTTTAATTTTTAAATTTCCAATATCTTGCCGATTTTAAATTTTTGAATTTCTAAAATTGAACCGATTTTTACATTTTTTCAATTTTTAAAATTTTTCCAATTTTACATTTTCAATTTCAAAATCTTACCGATTTTACATTTTTTCAATTGCCAATGCGACCGCTTTTCACGTTTTTCAATTTCCAAAATCGCCGATTTTTTTTCAATTTGCAAAATTTTTCCGATTTTACATTTTTTTCAATATCTAAAATTTTACCGATTTTTACATTTTTTCAATTTCCAAAATTTTGCCGATTTTACTTTTCAGTTTTCAAAATTTTGCGATTTTGTTAAATTTTAAAATTTTGCCGATTTTCAATTGCCAAAACTTTACCGATTTTTATGTTTTCAATTTCAATTTCAATTTTTCCAATTTTTTCAAAATTTTGCCGATTTTACATTTTTTCAATTTTAAAATTTTACCGATTTTTACATTTTAATCAATTTCCAAATTTGGCCGATTTTCCAATTTTCAAAATTTTGACAATTTTACGTTTTCAGTTTTTAAAATTTTGCCGATTTTACCATTTTTTTAATATCCAAAATTTTACCGATTTTATATTTTTCAATTTTCAAAATTTTGACGATTTTTACGTTTTATCAATTTTAAAATTTTGCCGATTTTACATTTTTCAATTTCCAAAATTTGACGAAATTTTAGGGTTTTCTATTTTAAAATTTTGACGTTTTACATTTTTCCAAATTTTACCGATTTTTACGTTTTTCAATTTTTAAAATTTTGCCGATTTTACATTTTAATTTCCAAAATCTTGCCGATTTTTAGGTTTTATCAATTTTTTACATTTTTCTTTTACATTTTTAATTTCCAAAATTTTACCGATTTTTACATTTTTCAATTTTTAAATTTAACCAATTTTACATTTTTTAATTTACAAAATCTTTTCAATTTTACATTTTTTCAATTTCTAAAATTTTGCCGTTTTTACATTTTTACTTTAATTTGCAAAATTTTGCCGATTTTACATTATTTCAATTTTCAAAATTTTACCGATTTTTACATTTATTCACTTCTCAAAATCGCCAATTTTTTACATTTTTTCAATTAAAATTTTTAATTTTTTCCTTTTCCAAAATCTTGCCGATTTTACATTTTTTCAATTTTCAAAATTTTACCGATTTTTACATTTTAAAATTTCCAAAATCATGCCGATTTTAGGTTTTATCAATTTATAAATTTACAGATTTTTACATTTTTCAATTTACAAAATCTTTCGAAGTTTTACATTTTTAATTTTAAAATTTTACCGATTTTACATTTTTAAAATTTCAAAATCTTGCCGATTTTAGGTTTTATCAATTTCTTACATGTTTTCTTTTTACATTTTTAATTTCCAAAATTTTACCGATTTTTTACATTTTTCAATTTTTAAATTTTACCAATTTTACATTTTTTAATTTACAAAATCTTTTCAACATTTTTCAATTTCTAAAATTTTGCCGTTTTACATTTTCTTTAATTTGCAAAATTTTGCCGATTTTTACATTATTTCAATTTTCAAAATTTTACCGATTTTTACATTTCTTCACTTCTCAAAATCTTGCCAATTTTTTCATTTTTTCAATTCCCAAAATTTTTAATTTTTCAATTTCAAAATCTTGCCGATTTTTACATTTTTCTATTTTTAAAATTTGACCGATTTTACATATTTTAAATTTTCAAAATTTTGCCGATGTTTACTTTTCAATTTCCAAAATTCAACCGATTTTACGTTTTTAATTTTCAAAATTTTACCGATTTTACATTTGTTAATTTCAAGATTTTGCCGATTTTTACATTTTTGCAAAATTTTACCTATTTTACATTTTTCAATTTTCAATTTTTACATTTTTTTAATTTTCAAAAATTTACCGTTATTTACATTTTTTAAATTTTCAAAATCTTGCCGATTTTTACATTTTTAAATTTCAAAATTGTACCAATTTTTAAACTTTTCAATTTCTAAAATTTTACCGATTTTACATTTTTTCAATTTCCAAAACTTTGCTGATTTTTAATTTTTTAATTTCCAAAATCTTGCCGATTTTTACTTTTCAATTTCAAAATCTACCGATTTTTACATTTTTCAATTTTCAAAATTATGCCGATGTTTACATTTTTTCAATTTCCAAAATTTTATCGATTTTTACGTTTTTCAATTTTCAAAATTTGACCGATTTTACATTTTCAATTTTCGAGATTTTACCGATTTTTACATTTTTTTCATTTTCCAAGATTTTGCCGATTTTTCAAAATTTTTTCCAAAATTTTACCTATTTTATTTCAATTTCAAAATCTTGCCGATTTTTACATTATTTCAATTTTCAAAATTTTACTGATTTTACATTTTTTCACTTTTCAAAATCTTGGATTTTACATTTTTTAATTCCACAATTTTGACGATTTTTTAATTTTTTCAATTTCCAAAATCTTATTGATTTTTGCATTTTTTCAATTTCTAAAATTTGACCGATTTTTACATTTTTTCAATTTTCAAAATTTTGCCGATTTTACATTTTTCAATTTCCAAAATTTACCGATTTTTATATTTTTCAATTTTCAAAATTTTGCCGATTTTACATTTTTAAATTTATAAAATTGTACCATTTTTGCATTATTTCAATTTTCAAAATTGTACTGATTTTTACATTTTTCATTTTCAAAATATTGCCGATTTTTACATTTTTTCAATTCCCAAAATTTTGCTGATTTTTAATTTTTTCAATTTCCAAAATCTTGCCGATTTTTACATTTTTTCAATTTCCGAAATTTGACCGATTTTTACGTTTTTCAATTTTAAAAATTGTACCAATTTTTAAATTTTTCAATTTCCAAAATTTTACCGAGTTTTACATTTTTCAATTTTAAAACTTTGGTCAGTTAAAAAACACGTCTCTTTAGCCACGGTACTAAAACACCCCAATTTGAGCGTTACAATAACCCGAAAAGTTTTAAATATATAGTAACATAACATACCCAGTGGAAATGACTACTAGGCATATTATGTTTACGAAACATACCGGTCAAAGCCCCAATAGCAAGTCACTTACAAAGCCCCAAAATCGAATAATGATTAATAAGCTTATTCAGCATATTCTGCCAAAGCGCACATGGCATATGTAAATTACACCTATTACCTATTACAATAGCCCGCTTGCCGTAGCTGAAATTGACTAAACCTAAAAGTATGCAAATTTTTTCCTTCTTTTTCTGCACACATACATTTTTATACCTATTATTTATTATATTATTTATGTATATGTTTATTGTCCTAGTTAATTTGTATTATTTAATTTGTTTAGTTGTAGAAAATTTTTTTGTAGTCTGTCTTGTCATGTTTTGTTCTGAGAAGCGGAGCTTTATTTAAATGAGTCTGAAAACCCACAAATAGCGTCATCTATTGGTTGTCCATGATACTTACAAGCGTGAGTTACTAGATCAGCTGATCGTGTTAAGTCCACACCAAAATAGACAACGATTACCTTTTTGAGTAGGATTATTTGTCAAAATTCCGAAGAAAGGTTTTTGTTGTTGGTTTTGGTTGGAAGAAATTTATAACAGGTTATGTGCAGAACCTGATTAAAAAATAGCGTAAAAGTGCATGTGCTTCAATAAAAAAGTACATCAGTGAAGTGGTTGGTGTAGTCAGATGCATAAAACGTACTTGTGAGTATACAAAGATACTTCATTGTATAATTGTTACACTGAGTCGTTAATCTTGTCATCTTCTTTTTCTTTACAAAGTGCACCTTGCCGTCCACTTGTAGCTGTTTGTCCTCTACAGGAATTTGCCAACAGGCGTAAATAAACCAAGTGCCGCTTCCAGATTAGGGTAAATATTTGTTATACGTATATTTAGTGTTTTTGTTGTTCTAAGTTTAGTTTTGTCTATTTATTTTTAGATTCCGCACCCAGTCATAATTTATATAAAACCTAGTGTGTAAATTGTACCAGATTAAAACGCATTTTAATCTAAGTAAAACGCCGTATTGTATAATAACCCAGTGGTCGAATTTTAAATCCATTTCAATTGGACCTTCACCACACCGTAATTAGTGATTAACGGCCAACAAAAAAGCTTCACGACGCAGCTGTGCTGGCCACATCAGCTGTCGGTACACCATAAACAGATGGTCTACATAAACGACGGTAGCCAGAGATAGTTGCAGACTCGCACTGCGAAACGAAGAACTGCTTCCAAGCAGGTTGGCTTCGCCTGCTGACGAAGAACAATTACTGGTAGCCTCGCCGCAATCTCTAGCCGGATTGCGTCGTTTCTTATTGTGACCTCGAGTCGAAGGCGAACAGCTGAATGTCAGCCTATGTTTTTGATTGTTTTATTGGATTATTGTTAGTTAAGATTGTTTAGTTCTAGTGTGCATTTTAAGTGAATGTTTATGCGTGTTGTAAGTGTATTATGATGTGGCGAAAATTGAAATCAACAACTTTTCTTGGGCCCGTATAGTACAAAGTACCACTGGTTAATTGTACAAGAGCACAATGGCAAAATTTAAGAATGCATATAAGGCACCATATATAGGCAAAATATCCTTGAAAATTCTATTTAACTATTAAATTTAACGTTTCTGTATTGCTTGCAAAGTAGGTACACACTCATACCTGCATACCTTGTATGTACTATATATGTGGAATTGCACTAGCAGAGCATAGCAGCCAGCTTTTACGCATTTCTTGTTACTCTTTATCTACAGCTTCACCACAGACAGTCACTAACACCACAGACAGTCACTAACACAAGGAAAGATCTTTCTGCGGGAGTCGCCGAATGTATGTAAGTCTGTCTTGCTCTTACTAATTGATTATATACGTATGAGTTAGAGCTTTTGGTGCATCTCACCATAGCGCTGCTACATCTGCTACTGCAGTCCCAGCGGTCGACGACCTTGTAAGGCTGGCCATATACAGGCCTGCATTGAGTGACAGTCATCAGCTGTTCCTCCTACAATTACTTGCGCAGAGCTTTTCTCGTTAAAAAGATAGATCATGTTTGCCTATATACATTGTGCTTTCCATCATTCTCAATGAAGTCATTTTAATTGCAAAATTCTTAAATTATTAGTAATTTTCAAAACCAAAAATAATTATTTATATTATATTTATGCTAGATCATATTTTATATTTATAGGTTAATTATTTTAGTCTTTATTTATTTATTATTTTTTTTCGTTTTGCCTTATCTGTTCAATTTCTGCCTCATACACACTTACTATGTTTTCCGTTAAATTATTTATTTATTTATTTTTCTTTGTCATTTCATAATGTTGTTAAATATTTAAATTATTGTTGTCATATGTTAATAAATTAAGAATGTCCGCTTAATTGTTTACTTTTATTTGGAACCATGCCTAACCAAGCAGGAGTAGGTTAGCCGAACCACTGTCTCTTAGGGATCCTGCCGCAACTTTTAGTTTTTGGCAATGAATGCAGAATCATGGTAGGGCGGGCGTCTGCACACAATAACAGCTGTGTTGCATTAGAGAGTGGCTCCGACTTCTTTGTTAACTTTCCCTCCTCTCCTTCCCTCTCTCTCTCTTTCACTATTGTTTAATGTAACCTCATTACCCTCCTTCTCTGTTTTACCATATGTACGCGAATTTTAAATGTATTATTATTATAAGTGGTGCGTATTAGTTGGCCCTTCCCTTGAACCCCATGCTATCTGAAGGTGCAAAGCCCGGAGAAGCCAGCGCGTACGCATAAACCTGACACCAGCACCAGACGAATACATCCTTGGTGATTCGTTACAGATATAATTATAATTTAATAATAAATTTTATGCCCAATCGTGTACCTGTTTTGTATAGAATCTAAACATGGCCTTTAAAATATTATATGCTCTAGAATCAACATCTAGTGATTCAAGTCTTTTTGTTGTCCTTATCCATATTTGTGTACTAGGTTAGTCTATTATTTGTGTCTGTGTTGCTATCGAAGTAATACCTCATAAGACCAAAGGACTTAACCAAGACGGTAGTGGTTGACGTGTTCGAAAATAATAGCTTCAAAATGGCTTTTATACTCAAACGGTCAAACTGTCTACTGTCATTTATATGCTTGTATTTCTTTTTTAGGTGTAGAGCTTACTTTGAAAAAGTTCGTGGACCAGATCTGCCTCTTGCGGTAAGCAAAACACCTAATGAAAACAATGGAAATACATTAGTACTACAACATTTATTCAGATATTGACAATTAAAACTCATTGACTGGGGTTGCATAGTCCCGTGGTGGCGCAAGTCAGCTTAATGTGTTTAGTATTGTTCATTGTCCATCTTTAGCTATCATAGAAGTTTACAGGTAGCAGTACTAATTAGGCGATATATTATCGACTGAGTATGTAGTTTGCATGCGCTATTACGCTATACTTAGTTTTGAAATAATTGCTCTTAAAGTTGGTATTTTAACCTGAAGAAGCTTTATGAATGTTTATATTTTCCCCAATTTATTTTTCTTTCCTGTTAGTAGTTGTTAAGGCATCCACATTTCAATTAGTGTTTGAAACGGATCGTGGCTCAGAGCTGCTTTCTCGTCATACTAATTGAAGGTATGCTTATCTAGCAACTAGTCCTATCCATTCAGGTGGGTTAATTAGAAAATCTGGAGGCTAACTTGCACTCTGTGAAGTTTTGCATGGTTTCCAAATATCTTATGTATCGTGGTTGATTATCAGTTTTGTTGAAATTTGCATTTGTATTATTATTTATTTATCTATTTAATTGTTCAGTTATTTTTATGTGTTAATTATAATTTGATATTTGTTTATTTATTTATTTATTTAATTTTTCTCTCTTATTTATTTAAATCTTTATTTATTTATATATTATTTATTTTCCCATTATTATTATTTATTGATACATTTGTTTGGCGTAGCAAGAATTTCTCAGTAAATTCTGACGCTTAGGTCTTATATATCATGCCAGGTCAGATAATTCAGGGAAACCATTTGTTGCACTCAGGAGGTCGAACATCCTACAATTGTTAGCTCACAAGGTGCAATCATTAATACAATACTCGTACTCATTAATTTAATACTCGTAGTGACAATAGAAATGTGTCCAGTGTGTCGCACTGTGTTAATAAGATCTTCTTGCTGAATGAATGAATCTTGCTGAAGAATTAAGCAGCCAGTTCATGCAAACATGAGAACTAGAGGGCAAGCGAAAGCCGCGCCGACGGTTCCATCGGCAAAATCCAATGGGGAAAATTCTACTGTGATGTTTGGTAGAAGTTACAGCTCGCAGCCAAGGCAGCCGACTCCAATTCCATAAGCTCCGCAACCAGTTGTGCCTCAGAGTCCAATAGCTCAGCCAGCGGCAAGTGCTGTTGGCCAAAATACAACAGGCAATTGCGGCTGCAGTATATCAGCAGCATTAGTGCAGCAAACGCAGATACTATCGCTGGTGATGGAAAATGGTTTTCAGAGATTAGTTCAGCAACAGCTAGCTGCCAATACTGAACCAATTCAATCCATTCCTAGACCTTCTCCACCAAGTCCACATCAACAAAGTTTTGAGGGTTATTTGGATTTACCAAATCGGTTAGAAACGAATCCGTTGGTAAATCAGAGAGCGCCGCAAGTTGGTGTCAACTTCGCCACAGGGTTCACAACTTAGTAATAGTTTGCGACCCGACAGGATTAGATTATTGCTAATTGGAAGCTCAGATACTCTGGACATTCGTTTATGTCGATAGAAGAATTTCTATATCGCGTAGAATCATTGACTCGACAAACTCTGGGCGGAGACTTTGAGTTACTGCAAGATATGCGAGTAATTTGTTTAAGGGTATAGGAAGTGAGTTTTTCTGGAGGTACCACAAAAGCGTGACAGAAGTTCGCTGGGCAGATTTGTGCAAAGCGTTGAAAACTCAGTTTACGGATGGTAGAACCGATTTGGAGATTCGAGCAGCTATTTCGCAGCGAAAACAGAAAGCCAACGAATCTCTTTCGATCAGTTCTACGAAGCCATTGTGGCATTAGTAGATCGTTTGAACAGCCCAATGAGTGAGCAGTCCATACTGGAAGTTTTGCGAGCCAATTTGCTCTCTGATATTCAGCACGAATTATTGTATGTGCCAATATTCAGCGTTGAGCAGTTGCGTCACACTGTTCACTGTGGTTTTGAAAACCGTTTCAATGCCATCAACCGTTCCGAGACGGCATGTAAGTGAAGTCACGGTGCTTGGCCAATGGATGAAGAGGATGATGTTGAAGAGCCAGAGAATCTGGAGTTGGATGCTCTAACACTTTCTTGTTGGAATTGTGGGAAGAGTGGTCATCGATACCAAGATTGCGTAGCAGAACGTAAAGTGTTTTGTTACGGTTGTGGTAAGCGTGACACTTATCGACCCAGTTGCACGAAGTGTGCAATTCCAAAAACTCATATGGGCGTGCACCGTTGACAAGTCCACGCAAACAAGTCTCGAAGGGTACCAACTCGGAGTAATTGAAGATACAAATGTATCGAAAATAATACCAAAAGTTCAAGTAAACCCGGCTAGATCCATTATTTCAGATGTAGATGATGTTTGTAGTTCTTGTATTCGTAATAAGCAGAGGAAGGGAAGACGAAATAAAGGAGGAAAAAGAGCTTTGTTAGCGTCAATAGTAGACATCACGGGTGATCTTCGTCCTTATGCCCAAGTCAATATACTAGGCAAATTGATAACGGGGTTAATGGACACTGGCGCTAATATTAACTGCATTGTTGGGAAGTTAGCAGAAGAAATATTAACTAATAATACCGATACGCGGTTGTCATCAGCTGTAAAACTGCTGATGGAAATAGGCAACAAATTTGTGGCAAGTTGGTTATTCCTGTCCAGTTTAAGGGCAAAGACACATTCACAACGATTTTATATCGTACCGACTTTGTCGCAAGACTTGTATTTAGGTATTGAGTTTTGAGAGATTTCGAGCTATTGCCAATGTTTTTGATGCACCAGGCTCACACTAACAGCATTGCCTCAATTACATTTAATCCGCAGCAACTCGAGTTGACATCTGAGCAGAAAACGGAACTTGTCACTGTTATCAAACAGTTTCCTCTCGTTTGCAGAAAAGGGGTTGTTAATAATGTTAGCTGAAAGGTTTGTTTTGTCTGCCACCGGTTCTTGATACCAGTAACAATTTTCGTTGCCGCAATCTGTACTTGAAACAAATTGAGCTCGGAGAAGTGAATACCACGAGTTTTCGTTAAGTACTGATTTTATTGTGGAATATGCAGGGTTTATATATACAATATCTTAAGAACTAATGTTTGTTACGGTCTAATTATTATCTGTTTATAGTTTACAATGGTAGCCTGATAATCAATAGTTATCTCATAGTTTAATAGTCTGGACAGTTGTAAAATAGGATAACCTTATCTTATATCGCTTAAATTTATGACGCATGCAGGTCAAATCATGCGTGCTGGCAGATGGTGTGTGAAGTCGTAATTGCGCAGCGGTGCCTGTTTGTATAGGACTATCTGCAGCGCACGATTTTCTGCTTGTCTCGAAATCGTACATCCTCCCGGCCGTTGAACGCAGTTTCAACAATCATCGATGTTAATGGTGAACGGCGGACTCGAAGTCGTATATATATGTCAATATATATAATACAAGGAAAAAATATGGCGCGAACACGACACTTGCACAAAATGTATGGAGAAAAAGTGTATTACTTATCTTGACAACCAATTGCTTGCTGGGGTCGAGCGATATCCAAAAATCCGGCTCGAAGGACCAAAATGTGTAGGGGGCGTCTTTCAAATAAATAAAACTCTTTCACTTTTCGTAAATACTGAGTTTGTTCACTTTTACAAACTTTTATTCGACACTTGAAAATATACGTGTGCTTGTGCGCAGAAGAAAATTTGAACATATGATAGAATGCAGAAAAGCACTAAAAATGGCAGGGTGACCATCTTCAGAGGAAACGAAGACCAGTGTGTCTGCGCGTATGACACGGTCACACGCACAGTATACCAGCTTTGTCGCTATCGATAACTTTCGATCGCGACCACACTGTCGCTGGCCTGAGTGGTCACACCTGCAGTCATCTGGCATCAGCCCAATCGTGTGGCCTGTTTTTGTATTGAATCTAAATATGGCCTTTAAAGTATTATATATGCTCTAGAATCAATAACATCTAGTGATTCAAGTCTTTTTGTTGTCCTTATCCATATTTGTGTACTAGGTTAGTCTCTTTGTGTCTGTGTTGCTATCGAGAAAGTAATACCTCATAAGACCAGGACCAAAGGACTTAACCAAGACAGTAGTGGTTGACGTGTTCGAAAATAATAGCTTCAAACTGTCTACTGTCATTTATATGCTGTTGTATTTCTTTAGGTGCAGAGCTTACTTTGAAAAAGTTCGTGGACCAGATCTGCCTCTTGCGGTAAGCAAAACACCTAATGAAAACAATGGAAATACATTAGTACAAAAAAAAAAATTTCTGCGCAAGCAATTGGATGAGGATCAGCTGATGGCTGTCACTCAATGCAGGCATATGTATATGGCCAGCCTTACAAGGTCATTGACCGCTGGGACTGCAGTAGCAGCTGTAGCAGCGCTATGGTGAGATGCACCAAAAGCTCTAACTCATATGTATCTAATCAATTAGTAAGAGTGAAACAGACTTACATACATTCGGCGACTCCCACGCAGAAAGATCTTTCCTTGTGTTAGTGACTGTCTGTGGTGAAGCTGTGGATAAACAATAACAATAAAGCTTTTGCGCAAGCGTATCCATTCTGGCTGCTTAATGAGAAAATCTAGAGGCAATTTTGCAGGCAATGATTTTTCATGGTTTCAAGAAATTTTATGAATCGTGGTTGATTATCATTTTTAAAAAATATTTTGCCTATATATGGTGCCTTATATGCATATTTAATTGTTCAGTTATTTTTTATGTGTTAATTATAATTTTGATATTTGTTTATTTATTTATTTATTTAATTTTTCTCTTATTTATATTTAAATCTTTTTTATTTATATATTATTTATTTTCCCATTATTATTTTTATTATATTTTGTTTGGCGTAGCAGAATTTCTCAGTAAATTTGACGCTTAGGTCTATATATCATGCCGCCTCAGATAATTCAGGGGAAACCATTTGTTGCACTCAGGAGGTCGAACATCCTGCTCAATTGTTAGCTACAAAGGTGCAATCATTAATACAATACTCGTACTCATTAATTTAATACTCGTAGTGACAATAGGAATTTGTGTCCAGTGTGTCGCACTGTGTTAATAAGATCTTCTTGCTGAATGAATGAATCTTGCTGAAGAATTTAGAAGCAGCCAGTTCAAGTGCAAACATGAGAACTAGAGGGCAAGCGAAAACCGCGCCGACGGTTCCATCGGCAAATTCCAATGGGGAAAATTCTACTGATATTGGTGGAAGATACAGCTCGCAGCCAAGGCAGCCGACTCCAATTCCACAGCTCCGCAACTAGTTGTGGCTCAGAGTCCAATAGCTCAGCCAGCGGCAAGTGCTGCTGGCCAAAATACAACAGGCAATTGCGGCTGCAATATCAGCAGCATTAGTGCAGCAAACGCAGATACTATCGCTGGTGATGGAAAATGGTTTTCAGAGATTAGTTCAGCAACAGCTAGCTGCCAATACTGAACCAATTCAATCCATTCCTAGACCTTCTCCACCAAGTCCACATCAACAAAGTTTTGAGGAGTTATTTGGATTACCAAATCGGCTAGAAACGAATCCGTTGGTAAATCAGAGAGCGCCGCAAGTTGGTGTCAACTCTTCGCCACAGGGTTCACAACTTCGCTGGGCAGATTTGTGCAAAGCGTTGAAAACTCAGTTTACGGATGGTAGAACCGATTTGGAGATTCAGCAGCTATTTCGCAGCGAAAACAGAAAGCCAACGAATCGTCCGATCAGTTCTACGAAGCCATTGTGGCATTAGTAGATCGTTTGAACAGCCCAATGAGTGAGCAGTCCATACTGGAAGTTTTGCGAGCCAATTTGCTCTCTGATATTCAGCACGAATTATTGTATGTGCCAATATTCAGCGTTGAGCAGTTGCGTCACACTGTTCACTGTGGTTTTGAAAACCCTTTTCAATGCCATCAACCGTTCCGAGACGGCATGTAAGTGAAGTCACGGTACAAGCCACAAATGGATAGAAGAGGATGATGTTGAAGAGCCAGAGAATCTGGAGTTGGATGCTCTAACACTTTCTTGTTGGAATTGTGGGAAGAGTGGTCATCGATACCAAGATTGCGTAGCAGAACGTAAAGTGTTTTGTTACGGTTGTGGTAAGCGTGACACTTTATCGACCCAGTTGCACGAAGTGTGCAATTCAAAAACTCATATGGGCGTGCACCGTTGACAAGTGCAACAACACCAACACGGAGTAATTGAAGATACAAATGTATCGAAAATAATACCAAAAGTTCAAGTAAACCCGGCTAGATCCATTATTTCAGATGTAGATGATGTTTGTAGTTCTTGTATTCGTAATAAGCAGAGGAAGGGGAAGACGAAATAAAAAGGAGGAAAAAGAGCTTTGTTAGCGTCAATAGTAGACATCACGGGTGATCTTCGTCCTTATGCCCAAGTCAATATACTAGGCAAATTGATAACGGGGTTAATGGACACTGGCGCTAATATTAACTGCATTGGTGGGAAGTTAGCAGAAGAAATATTAACTAATAATTCCGAATATACGCGGTTGTCATCAGCTGTAAAACTGCTGATGGAAATAGGCAACAAATTTGTGGCAAGTTGGTTATTCCTGTCCAGTTTAAGGGCAAGACACATTCACAACGATTTTATATCGTACCGACTTTGTCGCAAGACTTGTATTTAGGTATTGAGTTTTGGAGAGATTTCGAGCTATTGCCAATGTTTTTATGCACCAGGCTCACACTCAACAGCATTGCCTCAATTACATTTAATGATCCGCAGCAACTCGAGTTGACATCTGAGCAGAAAACGGAACTTGTCACTGTTATCAAACAGTTTCCTTCGTTTGCAGAAAAGGGGTTGTTAATAATGTTAGCTGAAAGGTTTGTTTTTGTCTGCCACCGGTTCTTGATACCAGTAACAATTTCGTTGCCGCAATCTGTACTTGAAGCAAATTGAGCTCGGAGAAGTGAATACCACGAGTTTTCGTTAAGTACTGATTTTATTGTGGAATATGCAGGGCTTATATATACAATATCTTAAGAACTAATGTTTGTTTCGGTCTAATTATTATCTGTTTATAGTTTACAATGGGTAGCCTGATAATCAATAGTTAATAGTCTCTGACAGTTGTAAAATAGGATAACCTTATCTTATATCGCTTAAATTTATGACGCATGCAGGTCAAATCATGCGTGCTGGCAGATGGTGTGACTATCTGTTATCTATCTGCAGCGCACGATTTTCTGCTTGTCTCGAAATCGTACATCCTCCCGGCCGTTGAACGCAGTTTCAACAATCATCGATGTTAATGGTGAACGGCGGACTCGAAGTCGTATCAATTTTCCTCATTGCCACCGCTGGTATCTGGACTTGCTGTGGTCTCTTATCTCCTTTGTACCATTTTCTTACCCAGTGAATGGTCAATATTATTATGATGAATGTTAGGCCGATGTACATTGCGATGTGGTGATGCTTGATCGTCTCAAGTCTATGTGGAAGTCTGAGTCTTCGGTTTGGTACAAGATCCCGTTGAAGATCCAGTAGTTCGGTATAACCAAATTTATTTGTTTTCTTCTTCCACTTCATCTTCTTCAATTGGATGTTTGTCAGTGGGTTCTTCTTCATTAAAGAGTGGAGCAACATGTTGAATCTCACGTTTAAAGATCCCTTTGGTCGGTTTAACTTCAACCACTCGTGCAAAGTTGTCTTTCCCGCAGAAGACTCGAACAATTCTTCCCATGGGCCATTGTAATACCGGAACATTGTATTCCTTTATTATTACTAAAGTGCCTTACTTTATGTTTGCTGAGGATCTTCTCCATTTTGACGTTGCTGCAACTGTTGTAGATAATCCTGCGACCATTGTTTCCAAAATGCATGCTTCAGTTTTGAAACGGCCTGCCATCGGTTACCTAACGTTTTTGGTTGCTGCGATGGTTCACAATCAGCTTGTGCAGTTAGCGGCTCTCCAATTAGGAAGTGTCCAGGCGTTAGTGCTGTAACGTCATTTGGGTCATCGGACAGTGGTGTTGTAATGGTCGAGAGTTCAATATGGCCTCTATTTCGACTATAACTGTTTCCAGTTCTTCATAAGTAAGATCGGCTGTCGTCACATTTTTAGTAATAAATGTTTTGCCGACTTTACTGCAGCTTCCCATAATCCTCCGAAGTGTGGTGCACGAGGTGGGATGAATTTAAATTAAACTCCTTGTTGTTGTACTCCTGGAGAATTTGGGTTTTCGCATTATCGGAGAATAGAGCCTCCTTTAACTCCTGCAACTTGTTTTTGCTCCCACAAAATTTGTTGCGTTGTCGCAGTGAAGAGTTTGGCATTTCCCTCGCCGAGCAATGAAACGACGAAGTGCTGCCAAGAATGCTTCTGTTGTGAGATCGCTAACCAGCTCGAGATGCACAGCTTAAGTCGCGAAACAGCAGAATATGGCAATGTAAGCTGTGCTAGGCTTCTTTCCTCTCACTTTGTAGTGGATTTTAAATGGTCCACAATAATCGACGCCAGAGTTGAAAAATGGTCGAGCTTGCGTTACCCTAAGTAAGTGGCAGATTTCCCATGATCTGCTCCATTAATTTTGGCTTAGCTTTAGTGCACTTGACACAGGCTTTTACCGTGCTCCTAGCCATAGTTTTTCCTTTAAGGATCCAGAATTGCTGCCTTAATGTAGTTAATAGAGCCTGAGGTCCGCAATTCTTGTTGTCCTTGTGTATTTGCACAAGAATCATCTTCACAACAGGATCGTTATATGGCAGAAGTATCGGATGTTTGGAGTCGAATGATATATTTGCCGCCTCCCGTCGACCTCCTACACGCAAAATTCCATTCTGATCTAAGAATGGTGACAGTGAGTTGTTTGAACTGCCTTTTCGTGTCTCCCCTTTGCCACTTAAGATGTTTGATGTCATCTTTGAAGTCGATATTTTGAATGTTGCGGAGAACAATTTTTCGGGCTTCCATTATTTCTTCAAACTCAATGGTGTGGCTTATGTATTTCTTCTTACGTCGGAAGCGCATCATGTAAGCTATTACTCTGAGTAGCTTGTTAAACGAATTATTATGTTGTATTGTGTATATTATGTCCTCCTCTTTTGTGATAGTCATCACGGATGATTGACTAACCTTTGGCGGATTCATAATTGTTAATTCCTCGTTGGTAGCAATAAAAGGAGCCGGCCATGTGGATGATGAACCATGTAGGAACATAGGGCCGTAGAACCACATGGCATGTTCCGCGAATTTTGAAGCCGTCATTCCTCTGGAGAGGACATCTGCTGCATTGTGTTCTGATGCAACATGTCTCCACTGTTTTGGTATGGATAGCTCATGTATTGTTGCAACTCTAGTGGCAACGAATTTGTCTCGAATGGATGATGAGCAATTAATCCATGACAGTAAAATCCGTGAATCAGACCAGTAATATGTGGATGCATTTTTCATGCCCAAGTCTTCCTTTATTTTGAAGTCAACTGTGCTCCTAATACAGCAGCCTTAAGTTCCAGACGTGGTAGAGTTATTGTATTTATTGGTGCTAAGTGAGATTTTGCACATAATAACTGGATCGTTCTTCGCCTGTCCTTATATGTTGGTCGGATATATACAGCAGCTCCATATGCTTTCTCCGAGGCATCAACAAATGTGTGGAATTCTGCCGTCACAGGTGTTTTTCCTGAGTAGACGTGACGTGGTACTTTTATGGTGTTAAGGACCTTTAGCTCCTCCCTGTAGCGTTTCCATTCCTCCTGAAGATGAGCCGGCAGATCGTCTTTGTACTCATAACTGGGAAACATAAACCAAGAGGATCAAATATCCTAAAGATTTCAGACACAACATCTCGTCTTGATATGTTGGCCTTTGTTGCTATCTCCGTTTTCCCACAAAGGTGATCTGAGGGTCTTAATCGTGTAGTCCTCATATGAAGTCTCCTTTAGTTGTACATTTGAAGTGATGTCTTCCCTTGGAACTCCTTGTAGAACTTGGAAATTGTTGGTACACCATTTTCTTAACTTGAATCTAGAATTTTGCAGAAGTTTGTTAAGCTGTTGTTGCCTCTGTAGAGCTTCTGGTATAGTTTCGGCTCCGGTTATGCAATCGTCTACATAGAAGTCGTTTTCCAATGCGGCAGCACTATTAGGGTATTCCTTTCTGCCTTTTTGTGCTATGTGCTGCAAGCATTTTGTGGCTAAATATGGTACAGCTTTTTGTTCCATAGGTAACCGTTTTTAATCTGTAGTATCGCAAATCCTCAGATGGATCATTGCGCCAAACAATTGTTTGGAAATATTGGTCCTCTGGATTTATCAGATTTGACGGTACATTTTCTCTATGTCCGCCGTGAAAACATATTTGTGAGTCATAAATCGCATCAAAATTGAAAATAAAGAGTTTTGCACCGTAGGTCCTTTTGTGCAGTAAGTGACGAAGTAACTGCAAATGCATCGAAAACCACTCTTAATTTGGTTGTTGTACTTTCAGGTTTGAGCACACAGTGATGTGGTATGAAGTACCGTGCTTTTGTTATTTCATTTGTGTGCATCTCCTTCATATGCCCAAGAGCTTCATATTCTTTCATGAAATCCACATAACTTGCCTTAGTTTGTGGATCTCGCAATAGCCGTTTTTCCAAGGGAAAGGAATCGTCGTGTCGCAAGATCACGACTCTCCCCAGGGCTTAAGCATTATCCATGGATGGGAGACTAACAATCGGTTTCTTATCAATTGCAGTCTGAATGTTCTGGAGAAAGTGCATTTCACATTGTTTCTCCAGTGGTGATAGACATGGTGTATCGGTTGAGAATGAATCCAGTTCCCAAAATTTCGTAATTTGTTGGTCTACCTTATCTTCTTCCGTTAGAGCTGCACACGTAGTTGATCTTGATGAATTATGTTTTAATTTTCCAGCCACAATCCATCCTAGTTTGGTTTTCTGTAATCTTGGCAGTCCTTTACCCAACGATAAATGCTTGTCCTGCATTATGTCGCATTATGTTCTGCTCCTAAGAGTAGATCAATCTTTCCTGCTTTGTCAAAGTTAGGATCTGCCAATTCAATATGCTTTGGAAGTTTCAACGAGCAATATCAATTGACTGTCCTGGTTGATCTGCAAAATTGTGAGGCAATACAATAGCCTCCAATCGAGTTGAAATTGTTATGCTGTGATTTGAGCATAACATTAACACGTGCCTTCGATGTTTGTGTTCGTCCACCAATTCCATTTATTTGTAGCTCTGATTTTTTAACGTTGAGAGCCAATATATTTAATGCTCTTTCAGAGATTACATTGACTTGAGAACCTGAGTCAAGTAAGGCTCTGAATTCGGCCATTTGTCCATTATTGCCTTCAATAATAACTCGAGCAGTGGCTAAAAGTACATGATTGGTTTGTACTCCACTTGCTGATGCTGCTGTTTTGGATTCAGGCTTCGATTCCAAATGTAGAAGAGTGTTATGCCTTTTATCGCATTTGAAACAATTTTCTTCTGGCATTCCTTTGCTGAATGATCGCGTTTAAAACATTTTACGCATAACTTGTTCCTTTGAATCCAATTTAATCGTTCAGCTGTTGTTTTCTTCAAAAGTGATTGCACTTGTATATAATGTGATTGGTTTTGTTGAAGAAATAGCATGTATATTCTTTACCAATCTGAGCGCATGTGCCTTTTTGCTGTGATTTATCTTATCACTGCCGGTAGCCTCAATGTAAGGAACCGATGTTCCAAGAAGGTCAAAAACTGATCCAGTTTCTGCAGCTTCTTTGAGTCTACAACTGATTGTTCATATAACATATGAGTTTGACGATCAATTTCCTTGTCAAACTACATAACAGTATTGGATCCCAGTTTTCAGTTTGAATTCCAATGTTATTTAGTGCAGATAATGTTTCTTTGATATTATCATACATTGCTTTTTATAGACTTGCCATCATTTGTTATTGATGGTTGGTCCAATATTTTTGTATTAATGCGTTACTTAGCACTCTTTTGTTGCTAAAACGCTCTTGTAGCATATTCCATGCTGTTTCATAATTTCCTTCGGTTAAGGATAGATGGCGTATTAAACGCTCAGCCTCTCCAATGATGCTAGTTTTAAGTACCACATCTTTTGAATGATATGTAATGATGCTTCATGAATCATTTTCTTGAAGATGTCATGATATTGTTGCCATTTTAAATAATCCCCATCAAATTTGGGAATTTCAACCTTCGGCAACGGCAATGAGGCATGCATTTGGGGTATGTTGGCAGGACGAGAGATACTTTCTTCACATGTTATAGTTTGGACTCCTATGACGGCGTCTTCAGCTGCTAAATATCTCCGGTCGCTATATCCAAGTTTTGCAGGATCCTCAAATTTTTTATAAATTTCTATGTGGATCGTTGTTATATTATTCCAATACTGATTTATGATTGGCATAAATCCTTGACGAGTTTCATCCGTCATTTTGTTCATGATGCGTTCCAAGCTATCCAGCAGAACCCTTTGGTCACGAATCATTGGATCCAGTTCTGATTCTTCTTCACTGGAAGTAACCGATCCAGTATCCATTTGTATTGTGGATAATTGTTTATTAAATTCTCCTTTGTAGGATACAACCAAATCCCTTATTTGATTGAAGTTGTCGTTTTTAAATTAATTGTGCTCAATTTTAGCACCTTCTGTTTTACTTTTTATATTTAAATGCTCTTTAGAAAATGTTTCCAGCAGCTTAACTAACTTCTCAATGCGTTTTTGGAAGTAGTCATGCTGTTGTTTTCGCTCAGGCGAGTCCTTTTTGTAATCCCTTATTACGTTTTGGATCTCTTCGCCTGTTATTAATTGCCTGTCCAGCAATGCGCTCATATTCGATGATGCCATTTTATACCCGCTACCCATAGGGTAGCAGGGTATTATAACTTTGTGCCGGCAGGAAATGTATGTAACAGGTAGAAGGAGGCATCTCCGACCCTATAAAGTATATATATTCTTGATCAGCGTCAACAGCCGAGACGATATAGCCATGTCCGTCTGTGTGTCTGTGTGTCTGTGTATCTGTGTGTCTGTCCGTCTGTCCGTATGAACACCTAGATCTCAGAGACTATAAGAGATCGAGCTATAATTTTTTCGGCAATATTTGTTATGTTTGCACGCAGATCAAGTTTGTTTCAAATTTTTGCCACGCCCCCTTCCGCCTCCGCAAATCAAAAAATCGAATAACAAGCTTAATTTTAAAGCTAGAGTTACGAATTGGTATATACAATAATTAGATAAAAATTGTCAAGTTATTAAAGAAATACTTTTGTATGGGCAAAAACGACTACTTACTGGGGGTCTTAGTGACTTTTGTCTGACAGTCTGGTATATTGTGCCGTCTATGGTATATTTTGAATGAGGTACTATAACGATATACCACATATACCATTTGGTATATTTTTTTAGTATTTTTGTAGTATATTTGGTATATTTTGAAAAATATACCGCAAAATATAATGCTTTTATTCAAAATGGTAGTATGGGTATCTCACAGTCGAGTACACTCGACTGTAGCTTTTACTTGTTTTATTTAAAGTAATACCTGACCCGTTGGAGGTATTTTGTTTTGTCGCGTTGACAGGTTGTGCCTCTACTCACAACCAAATAGGCGGTCAAGGTATACTTTTAAATATTACGGCTATGGAGCTTGTTTTTCTCCTTATTTGTTGCTGCCAAGTTGCCTATCCTATGGGACTATGGGATGGCTTTCATTCGTACAGAGTAAAGTTTCTGATTGCGGTCAACTTGGTGGCCGCCAGTGCGATCTCTGTCTACGAATGATTGCAAGTTGACACACAGCCTCCTCGTGGCACCTCCTGGGTAGCTATCCTAGCATCCGCTAGATAGCGAGCTAATGTGTGCAGCGAGTCATCCAGACGGTAAATGGTTGAGCGCAGGGTTTGGAACCCGCCTCAGATGAAAACGGGAATCTGGTTACAGATACGCAGTGTACGCTGAGGTTATGGAGGGCGCATTTCTCCAAGCTGCTAGCAGGCGATGACGGCACCAATCCCGCCATTGGAGGAAGCAGCCCGATACCACCAATCGACGACAATGTGGATATACCACTACCTAGCCATGACGAGTTCCGAGTTGCTATTATGCGACTCAAAACAACAAAGCAGCCGGTGCTGATGGACTGCCTGCAGAGTTGTTTAAGGCCGGCGGCGAAGAGCTGATAAGGTGCATGTATCAGCTCTTCTGCGAAATATGGCTAGAAGAAAGCATGCCCAACGATTGGAATCTCAGCGTCCTTTGTCCTGTGCTGAAGAAAGGCGACCCGACGATATGCACCAACTACCGGGGAATTAGCCTGATTGCCATCTCATATAAGGTCCTATCGAGCGTAATATGTGAACGACTGAAGCCGTATACCAGCACACTGATCGGACCTTATCAGTGCGGCTTCAGACCTGGCAAATCCACCATAGACCAGATCTTCACATTGCGCCAAATCCTGAGAAAACCCACGAAAATGGAATTGACACACACCATCTCTTTGTCGATTACAAAGCTGCATTCGATAGTCCGACACGAGAACGCCTATATGCCACCATGTCTGAGTTCGGTATTCCTGCAAAGCTGATACGTCTTTGCAGGATGACATTGAGCAGCACCATCAGCTCTGTCAAGGTAGGAACAAACCTCTCCGAGCCTTTTCAATACCGTTCGAGGTTTCAGACAAGGCGACCCCCTGTCGTGCAACCTCTTCACCTTTGTGATGGAAGGGGTCTTGCGGAAAGCCGGTGTGCATCGAGCTGGCACTATTTTTATAAAAGTGTCCAGCTCCTGCTTACGCTGATGATATTGACATCATTGGCCGCAGCAAGCGTGATGTCACTGCTGCATTTTCCGCTATCGAAAAGAGTCAGCAAAAGTGGGTTTGGCGGTAAACGAGGGCAAGACGAAGTAAAAGCTGTCTACAAGCAGAGGCGCGGCGTCTAGACTCCCAGGTGGTAGCAGACAACTATACGTTCGAAGTGGTCAAGGAGTTCACATACCTTGGCACTGCCATTAACACAAAAATGACGTCAGCCTGGAGATCAAGCGAAGAATCACACTTGCCAATAGGTGCTACTTTGGTCTGAGTAGGCAAATGTGCAATAGGGACCTCTCTCGCCGAACAAAATTAGCACTCTACAAGACACTCATCCTACCCGTGCTCTTATATGGTGCAGAAGCATGGGTAGTGTCAATGACAGATGCAGCAGCGCTTGGGTGTTCGAGAGGAAAATTCTTCGCAAGATCTTCGGTCCCGTTCGGATTGGGGACGACTTTCGCATTCGGATGAACCACGAGTTGTACGAGTTGTACGACGACGTGGACGTGGTCCGGCGCATCACGATACAACGTCTGCGCTGGCTCGGCCACGTTGTGCGTATGGATGAAGAATCTCCAGCTCAGAAGGTATTCGAAGCGAGAGTCGACTACGGGCGACGACGAAGGGACGACCAAATCTTCGATGGAAGGACCAAGTAGAGCAGGACCTTAATCTGCTAGGAATTTCTAATTGGAGGAGGCGCGCGAAGAGCAGAGGCGCCTGGAGGGAGACGCTGAGGTCGGCCAAAACCCGAAATGGGTTGTAGTGCCACCTAATAATAATAAAGTTGACTATCCAGTGATGTCCAAGATCGCCAAGTTGATCAGTTGTTGGTTTTGAAATTTGTCGCCCAGTTGACCAATTATACGTGTAGGATTCTCCAAATTAATCCTGTGTCCAGAAGTCGGGGGTCACCAAATGTTAATAATGTTAGCTGAAAGGTTTGTTTTGTCTGCCACCGGTTCTTGATACCAGTAACAATTTCGTTGCCGCAATCTGTACTTGAAACAAATTGAGCTCGGAGAAGTGAATACCACGAGTTTTCGTTAAGTACTGATTTTATTGTGGAATATGCAGGGTTTATATATACAATATCTTAAGAACTAATGTTTGTTTCGGTCTAATTATTATCTGTTTATAGTTTACAATGGGTAGCCTGATAATCAATAGTTATCTCATAGTTTAATAGTCTGGACAGTTGTAAAATAGGATAACCTTATCTTATATCGCTTAAATTTATGACGCATGCAGGTCAAATCATGCGTGCTGGCAGATGGTGTGAAGTCGTAAATGCGCAGCGGTGCCTGTTTGTATAGGACTATCTGTTATCTATCTGCAGCGCACGATTTTCTGCTTGTCTCGAAATCGTACAGGGGTTAGGAAAGACCAATTGGCTAACACACGATATTGAGGTGACGGACTTCAAACCCATAAAGCAGCGGCATTACGCAGTGTCACCAGCGGTGGAAAAGTTGATACACCACGAACTTGATCGAATGTTAGCGTTAGGAGTAATTGAAGAGTCTGATAGCCCTTGGTCGGCACCCGTGGTTTTGGTTCAAAACCTGGGAAAGTTCGTCTTTGTTTGGATAGTCGTAAAGTGAATGAGGTGACCATTAAGAACGCTTATCCGATGCCGTTAATAGATGGAATATTAAGTCGATTGCCAAAAGCTGAATTCATATCAAGCATTGACTTGAAAGATGCGTACTGGCAAATTCCACCCAATGTCACCCAACGCACGAGAGAAGACTGCATTTACTGTCCCTGGTAGACCATTATACCAATATACAGTCATGCCCTTCGGCCTTACTAATGCGCCACAAACAATGACCAAACTTATGGACAAAGTCATTCCACCGGAATTGCGAAATGAAATTTTCGTATATTTGGATGACTTGTTGGTAATTTCCGACACGTTTGAAAAGCATTTAGTGGTCCTTAAACAACTTGCGGATCGTCTAACACTGGCAGGTCTCACCATCAATGTTGAGAAGAGCAAATTTTGCTTGCGATAGGTGAAGTACTTGGGGCATGTCATAGGTAAAGGTACGATACAGACAGACCCTGACAAGGTAACAGCCATCCAAGAGTTTCCCGTGCCGAAATCGATAAAGCAAGTGCGACGATTTTTGGGAACAACAGGCTGGTATCACAAGTTTATTCATAACTATGCTGGTATTGCGGCTCCGATATCTGATACGTTAAAGCAGAAGCGCAAGTTTTTGTGGTCAGATGAAGCGCACAAGGCATTTGAATTACTCAAAGATCTGATGTGTAAAGCACCAGTGCTGCATAGTCCAGATTTCACCAAACCTTTTGCAATCCATTGTGATGCAAGTCACACAGGTGTTGGAGGGGTGCTGATGCAAAAAGATAGCGAAAGTAATGATGTGCAAATTGCGTTTATGTCACGGAAATTGAATAAGTGCCAACGCAACTATTCGGTTACGGAGAAGGAGTGTTTAGCAGCAGTAATGTGCGTAAAGAAATTTCGTGCGTATGTAGAAGGTCACGAGTTTTCGATCCACACCGACCATGCGTCATTAAAATGGCTAATGTCGCAAACTGACTTAAGCTCGAGGTTGGCAAGGTGGGCACTTAAGTTGCAAGCTTTCTCTTTTAAAATCGTGCATAGGAAGGCAGTAAAAACGTAGTACCTGATGCTCTCTCTCGCACTTACACCAAGGACTTATCTTCGTTAAGTGTCGATAAGGGAGTAGATACTACCTCCATTCATTTCAAGTCGGCGGAGTACGCTGAGCTAAGAGAAAAAGTTAAGGCCCAGTTATCTCAAATGCTTGACTTAAAAATAGTAGACCAAATTATTTACCGTCGTTCCGAACATGTTTCTACAGAACAAGTTGCTGATGACTTATGTTGTGTAACAAACGCCTCTCGAGTTTGTTTGGCTCCACGTTGGGCGCCATTTAATTATGTAACAAACCGATTATACACAGCCTATGATAACGTACTCTGCTTACGGGGGCCGACTGTTGCTCAGGGCAAATGGGGTGGGTTTTTGTTATCTATAGGAGCTGAGGTTACATTATTAAAGAGGTAAGCAGAGTTTATCGATATCTTAAACGGCAAAAATCTGAATTGGCATACGAGCAAGCCTAAAAGTCGAAGATCACAGATGTCGTGGATCCTCTTCTATACCCTCCGTCCTGTAAAGCCCATTATGGTCTCTACCCTTTTTATTGTTTAATTTATGACACACACAACTATACTCAGGTGCCCGAAAGGCTTACTTTAATTCATTTTCAATAACTTCATAACGTTAAGACTTTATAATCGGACTCATTTTCAAGGGCGGTCAATACCCTGTAACTGTTCTTAATATTTACGGTACTACAAAACTATATATATATAACACTACGATGATAAATATGGCATGTGTTAAACCCTATACTGTTGACATTATTATACTTCAATTATCAGCCAAGCCGTACTTACATACTTTTACTTTTGTATAGATGTACACAACTCACTGATGATCAGGCCTGATGATGAATGATGTGTGTGTGTTTTATGTTTGTCGGGAGCAGCAGACAGCGCATATTAATGCAATGCTGTGACAGCGTCTGCCGGCAGCGCTGCATCCGCCGGCAGCGCTGTATGCTCTCTGTTAGCGATCGCTTGTAGTTCGATCGGCTAATTGCTTTTACTCTTGCTTTGACTTTTCAATTGTAAACTCTTGTATATCGTGTCGGTGGCGAAGCTTGAAAGTGTTCAAGTCACAGCCAAATAATCCAAAGTGGTGGTTACATATACGAACATATGTGCCATTTAATAAACATTTAATTTGAATTCGCGTGTTTTATTTATAAACAATAGACGTACGAATAAAAAGCTACTAAAAAG
The DNA here is from genome assembly GCF_023558535.2 of Drosophila nasuta. Lineage (NCBI taxonomy): Eukaryota > Metazoa > Arthropoda > Insecta > Diptera > Drosophilidae > Drosophila > Drosophila nasuta. The sequence goes on along the minus strand of NW_026869612.1, from coordinate 52,096 downwards.
CTTAGTAGCTCAACATTTGGGAGGCCCCGGCGAGATAGATATTCTCGCTTAGTGTTGTGAATGCAATTGATTTGTATAAATAGTTGTTGAAAATAGCTAAACATAAATAAAAATAATAACAACAATTAGTAAAACATTTAAAGTGCAAAGTGCTCGAGAGTGCGAAGAAATATATATGTACATATGTGCATATGCATATATATTTAACAAGCGGAGCATTTCTATTCTTGCATTCTCCGTTGTTTGCGCATGTTCGCCGTTGCTCCGTGGCTTGCGCACCCCCTCCGCTCTCCGTCGCTTGTCTATGCTCTCCGCTACTCCGCTGTCGCAGCTGCGTGCATTGCCCTACAATCTTGCTGCTCTCTCTTATGCTCTCGGGTTGTGTGATTTAAATCAGCTAATCAACTGATTAACTTTGAACTGCTGCTGTGCGTAAGCAACTCGCGCGCGTTTGTGATCGCGGTGTTGACGCGTTTTCCGTGCTGCGCTTCACTTTGAGCTACTCAAGCAACTAGCGCGCGTTTGTGATCGCGATTTTGACGCGTTTTCTCTTGCTTTGAACTGTTGCTGTGCTTAAACAAACCGCGCGCGTTTGTAATCGCGGTTTGACGCGTTTTTCTTGCTGCGCTGCACAGTAAATTTGACATACAAAGTGAGCAATTGCCAGTTAGCAAAGTGCGGTTAACTGCTGACAATGGAAAACTCGATAAACGAGCAAGCGACTACTGTCGAAAATCGCGCGCGGTTTTTCAAGCGGAAGGTTTTATCGCTTTATGATAGCCTTGTGAGACTCGATGCGTCACTTTCTGAAGTTAAGCTGGCTGCGTTTAATTCATCTGAATTAGCAGTACGGTTGGAGCTATTAGAACGTGCTCAAGCTTCATTTGACTTAGCTCAGAATGCGCTGGAGGAGATTGACTATAATGAGATCGGTAGTGAAACGCGGGACAATTTTGATGAGCGTTTTCTTGAAGTGAAATCGCGTGTTCGAGCGCAATTTGACAGTCGTGAACGCCAATTGATTCGGTCGTCCACATTGCGGCGTGATGAGACAATCGATCCTTCGGCTAATGGCCTCAGTGCCCGCGCTAACAGACGTCGTCTTCCCGAGCTCAAACTTCCCACGTTCGGTGGAGGCTACACGGAATACGCGAGTTTTTGGTCAATGTTCGAGTCTGTCATTGACAAGGATAATGAACTGGATGATGTTGAGAAGTTCCAGCATCTATTATCGTGTTTAACTGGTCCAGCGCTGGATGCAGTTCGGTCGTTGGAGATATCGCGGCCCAATTATCGTGTGGCTCTGGAGATATTGGATAATCGGTTCAACAACAACCGGCTTGTGTTCCAGTCGCACATCAAGGATCTGTTGGGTACCAAGAAGGTGGAGGCAGGAGCATCCGTGGCCACTAAACTTCGTGAGTTTAGCGATAAGGTAAATGTTCACATGGGGGCATTAAAGACTCTGGGCCGTCAGAGGAAATCGCGAACAGCATTCTTATTTACATGCTGCTGCAAAAGCTGGATGTGGAAACCCAGGCTGCGTGGGAGGATAGCAGGGCATTGGACAACCCTGCCGCCGATAAAGTGCCGACAGCCAATGAGTTCTTCACGTTTCTGGATGAAAGATGTCGGAAGCTCGAGACTCTGCAATACGCTATGGGTAGTCACACAGCAGGCTCACAGGTGGGAAGGAGCTTTAGCCATAACGGCAGCAGGAAGGCGTTTGTGGCCCAATCTAGCCCCAGCAGAGCAAATGTTTGTGGGTTTTGTGACGCGCCTGGTCACGGCATATATTCTTGCCCCATCTTCGCAAATTTGTCTCCCTTCTTGAGGCAGAGAGAAGTGAAGAAGCTCGCTCTCTGCTTTAACTGTTTGAAGAAAGGACACCAAACTCGATCCTGCACATCTGGCGCTTGCCGTAACTGTGGTGGGCGGCATCATTCTTTGCTACATTTCGAGACATCACAACGAGCCTCGTCAGCTGATGCGTCTGCCGCTTTGCAGCCTCAAGCGTCCACTTCTCTTGCTGCTCAATGTCGTCGTTCTGATGCTGTGCTCTTGGGTACTGTTGTTGTTTGGCTTAAGAGTCGTGCTGGGTCGTTCGTTCCTTGTCGTGCTCTGCTGGATTCCGGTTCGCAAATCCACATGATGACGTCCCATTTAGCCCAACAGTTACAATTGAAACAGACGCGATCAGATGCTATGGTTTGTGGCCTCGGGGACACAGACGTTTCTGTTGAAGGATTCACAGTCAATGTTTGTATGCGTTCATGCATCACCGACTACTCGGTCAACTTTCAAGCTGTTGTGGCATCGACAATCACCAACAGCCAGCCGAACTTTGCTATTGACATCGACGGTTGGGCAATTCCATCCAACATTCAGCTAGCTGATCCTGCCTTCAATCGTCCGCAGCGCGTGGACCTGCTGATTGGTGCAAGCCTATTCTACGGCTTGTTATGTGTAGGACAAATAGGCCTTGGAGATGGATTGCCTATCCTTCAGAAGACCCGCCTTGGTTGGATCGTTGCTGGTGGTGGTGATAGTACGACGCACACAGCATTGATGGCAGCGAAAAAGGGTTCTGAAAGTAGTAACGATCAAGCAGATGCCAGCCTCAATGAGCTTGTTCGCCGTTTTTGGGAAGTCGAGAGCTGCGAGTATGTGGCCACAAGGCTTAGTAGGGAGCAGCAGGATTGCGAAGAGCATTTTCGCAAAATGTTACTCGGCTACCATCCGGTGAATACTCCGTAAGATTGCCAATGAAGTCCAGTGTTGACTCGTTAGGGGAATCATATACTCAAGCTCATCGTCGATTTCTCAATCTGGAGCGCAAATTGCAGCGGCATCCTGATCTTAGGATGCAATACTCATCATTTATTGAAGAATACTTGAAGTTGAATCATATGTCGCGTGTTCCTGCTGAGACCATTGAGCGTTGCAAGTATTTTCTGCCACACCACTGCGTGCTAAAGGCCGATAGCACGACAACAAAGCTTCGTGTTGTGTTCGATGGTTCGGCAGCGACATCCACTGGATATTCGTTAAATGAGGTTATGATGGCTGGTCCTGTTATACAGGACAAATTGATGCATATACTTCTTCGCTTCCGTACATATCTGGTGGCACTAACAGGGGATATATGCAAGATGTATCGATGTGTGCGCATGGCTTCAGCAGATAGCTATTATCAATGCATCTTATGGCGCGATTCGCCTGATAAAGAGCTGCAGATTTTCAAGCTGGACACCGTTACTTATGGCACGAAGGCAGCGTCATTTTGTCGGTTCGTGCAATGCATCAGCTGGCGCATGATGAAGCAGGCTCGTTTCCGGTTGGATCTGTTGCTTTGAAGAATGAGTTCTACGTGGACGATTTTATATCTGGAGGCGATTCAGTTGCTGAGGTTAAGGTCAAGCTGCAGGAAACCGCTGCAATTCTAGCTCGTGCAAACTTCAAACTCAGGAAATGGTGCTCCAGTCATGCCGAAGTATTGTCGGAGATAGCTGACGACGAGAAAGAGTCGTACATGAGGTTCAGCGATGGCAGCGAAATCACAAAAACTCTTGGCTTAGCGTGGGATCCCTCATCGGATCGGCTGCTGTTCTCGCTGTCGTTCTTAGAAGCTGGTTCCAAGCCGTGCAGGCGGTCTGTCTTAGCCACAAGTGCACGATTTTATGATCCGCTAGGACTTCTTGGACCCGTCATGACAAAGTCCAAAATATTTCTCCAGCAGCTCTGCAAGGATAAGTTGACATGGGATGAGAGTTTGCCTTTGCAGCGATACACAGCCTGGGTAGAAATGTGCAGCAGCTTTAATTCCATTTCTAGTCTTTCATTCCCGAGAGCTATTCTTGCTGCTGGATGCCGTGTCGAAGTTCATGGATTTTGTGATGCTAGCGAAGAGGCCTACGGCGCTTGTGTATATGTAGTGTCCAGTGGACGCACTTCTCAGAGTCGGCTGTTGTGCTCTAAGTCCAGAGTCGCACCACTCAAAACTATATCAGTTCCCAAGCTGGAATTATGCGGTGCTTATCTTCTGGCCAAACTGCTTCATGCAGTTAGAAACATGGGTTTTCTTGATGGGGAGTTCTTTTGCTGGAGTGATTCATCGGTGGTACTCTCATGGATCAAGGATGATCCATACAAGTTCAACGTTTTTGTGGCAAATCGCGTAGCGTCTATTCAGGATCTTACCCTCAACATGAAGTGGCAACATGTGCCCACGACTTTGAACCCTGCCGACGTACTCTCCAGAGGTACAACTCCAGAATGTTTAGCAGAGTCCAAGATATGGTTTCATGGACCGGAGTTTCTTGTTGGAAATCGAGATGGATGGCCTTCACAACGCTGCTTAGAGTCTTCAACGTTGGAAATGCGTAGTAAGGTCATGATAGCCACGTCTCCGTATGATGATATCACTCTTCGTTGCAAGTACCTTAACACGTTTGCCTCAATGCAGCGCGTATATGCGTTTGTGTTTAAATTTGTTAATCGTATAAAGCATCCAGGACTCAACGTGGTAGATGTCAACAAAGGCACATGGCTGCTACTGCGATTGGTGCAGTTGTCAAATTTATGGAGTGATGTCAAGGAGATTCGTTCGAAGGGCTTCGTCAAAAATCGAGTTCAATCGCTTCTTTGTTGCCGTTCATCGACCAATTTGGACTTCTGCGTGTTGGCGGTCGGCTAGCCAATTCAACTCTTCCCTACGATGCTCGCCATCCTATTATATTACCTCGACGGCATCCCATTACGTTGGCGCTCATCGCTCACCATCATAAAAATAATCTTCACGTTGGAGCTAGAGCATTGTTAGCAAAAATTCGGTTACAATATTGGCCGATTGGCGGGCTGCGAACTGTATCGAAGGTTGTTCGCAATTGCATCGAATGCTTCCGGGCCAAGCCCACTGTGCTCGAACCAATTATGGCCAGCCTTCCGAAGGAACGGTTTCTGAATTCTCGTGCCTTTGCAATAAGCGGAGTGGACTACTGCGGGCCGTTCTACTATAAATCTGAAGTTCGGAACAGACCCCAATCAAATGCTACATCAGCGTATTCATCTGCTTTGCTAGCAAGGCTATTCATCTGGAGTTGGTGAAGGATTTGACAACTGCCGCCTTTCTGGGAGCGCTAAAAGATTCGTGTCACTTCGTGGGAGGCCTAATCAGATTTGGTCCGATAATGCGACTAACTTTGTCGGGGCCAAAATGAACTTCATGATGTCAAGAAACTTCTCCTCAGCGATCCTCATAAGGAGTCAGTTCATCGGGTGTGCCTGATGGACAACATCGAGTGGAAGTTTATTCCTCCTCGTTCCCCACATTTTGGTGGACTATGGGAAGCAGCAGTCAAGAGCGCAAAGCACCATCTGTATCGCTCTGTTGGTCGCTCTATTCTCAACTACGATGAGCTTCGCACGCTGGTTTGCCAAATAGCGGCAATAATTAATAGTCGTCCATTGCTATCCATTTCAGAGAGTCCTGACGATTTGGATGTGCTGACTCCCGCTCATCTATTGTTTGGTGGTCCTCCAACCGTGATTCTGGAGCCGACCTAACTATGCTGGACTACAATCGGTTGGATGGTTGGCAGCGTGTCACTCAGTTGCAGCAGGTCTTCTGGAATAGATGGCGGGAGGAGTATCTGACTCTTCTCCAGCAAAGATCGAAGTGGCGCACTCCTGATCGTCGTCTCCAAGTCAACGACTTGGTCTTGGTGAAGGACGAAAATTTGCCTCCTCTTCGGTGGCCGCTAGCCCGTGTCATGGCGCTTATCCCTGGCAAGGACGGCGAGTGTCGAGTTGCCGACTTAAAGACGTCGTGTGGCAGCACCCGGAGAGCCATAAATAAACTATGTCTACTGCCCCTGAAGGATGATGTTGAAAGATAGGCTTTCAACGGCGGGAGTATGTCGGGAGCAGCAGACAGCGCATATTAATGCAATGCTGTGACAGCGTCTGCCGGCAGCGCTGCATCCGCCGGCAGCGCTGTATGCTCTCTGTTAGCGATCGCTTGTAGTTCGATCGGCTAATTGCTTTTACTCTTGCTTTGACTTTTCAATTGTAAACTCTTGTATATCGTGTCGGTGGCGAAGCTTGAAAGTGTTCAAGTCACAGCCAAATAATCCAAAGTGGTGGTTACATATACGAACATATGTGCCATTTAATAAACATTTAATTTGAATTCGCGTGTTTTATTTATAAACAATAGACGTACGAATAAAGCTACTAAAAAGCTTAGTAGCTCAACAATGTTGTTGATGAGATGATGTACATATGTTTGCTGTGTGAACTTCCAAAAGAGAATTAGAATAATGTTAACAGTATTGAATATCGACTACATACCATACCATGTACTTATAAAACTATGTATATTACAAGAATAAAGAAAGCTACGTTAATTGATTCATTTTAATTTAACATTCTTGCAAATATCGATACTTTTAAATTGTACAAACTAATCAGCGGCAAACAGGTTATGGCTATTAGCCGCGGAAGGTCATCATGGACGGCGACAATACTTGGGATGCTCCTATGGGGGCATCACTGTTTTAGAACATAGAAGCAACTATGCTCTATCCCTCCTCTGAACGGCTCATGGGTCCCTGTTAGCCCGTGCTAACAATTTTGGCGCGGCCCTATGGGGCAGCACCGGTAGGAGACGTGTCGATCCTCTGCTCGACTGCTTTTGCCTTTTCGAATTAGTCAGGTTAGCCGGTGCTAACAATTTTAGTGCGGCCCAATGGGACAGCACCGGTATGATTCGAGGCGATCCTCTGCTATGGCACTAATTCGCTCGCTGAGTTGTATTCCAGTAAGCCGATGCTAACAATTTTAGCGGTAGGAACAGTGGCAATCTTCTTTTTAGCTTTTTAGCTTATGTATGTGCCCACTGTAACTCCAGCAGCAGTTTTGCGCGCCGATAATGCGCAGGTGAAAATACTATATGGCGGTGGCCAAACTGTTTAAACGCTTTTTCAAACGTTTATAGACCCACGCCGCGCTAACTTGCAAATGCCTAAAAATATTTCTTATTAGAAATATGTATGTGCCTATGTAGCCTACGTACCTTATAATTATCAAACAAATACTCTGGTGGCTAGATCCACTCAGATGAAGAAATATTTTAACTTTAATACAATTCAGCGCTGGATTGCTGAATTTTATATATAAATTTTATACATCAATTTTTCCAAATGGTCCACGCGCCTTGGTACCAGAAACGGAAAAGGAAAATTTCTTCTTCTTCTAATGTGTCTTCGATAATATTGAGCTTACACAGAGTTGATCTCAACTATTCGATCAATCCCTGTAATTTATTTGTGTGAATGCTAATTTACTGTCAAGGGCTGCTAACTCGACTAAGTGACATGTAATATGCGATTAATCGATATTAGTCAGCTGGATATGTTTACATATCGTGAAATGGCCAGAATTTGCAAATGCAAATTATAAATTTAAATTGCACCTTCACACCACAGGTTTGAAGGCAGTGGCAAACTGTCGCTCAAAGCTGAAAAAGGGTGATGTTTACCAAATATCTTTTGCGTGAAAAGTGCCTAACTCCTTCCCATCAAATCTTCAAGAAGATACAACGAGTTGCCGATCTTGCTTTTGATTCTGGCTTTTACTCCTACGGGCGCCAATTTGGCGTTGAAATTATTAGCCAAGTTACTGAGCTTGAAGTTTCTTTTGACTACTTCTTGGCCTATTTGAAAGGAACGCACTTTACTACGCAAATCATACGTATTCTGATTGGTGTTATACGATTTTTCTAGGTTTTTCTTAATGTTTGCACGAATTTTTGTAAATTCATCTAATCGTTCTAATCTTGCAGCACCTTCATTTATCAATTCTAAGTTTGCTAGCAGTTTATAATCCTGCGCATGGCAAATCATTTGCTGTCCAAATACTGCTAAATAAGGAGACATGGCGATAGATTGATGAAGATGGGAGCGCAAAGCACAATTGATACGATCAGATATTGATCCCAATCACGTTGATCTGATCGCAAATATGATCGCAATGCAGCATTGATACTTCTATTGACTCGCTCGGCAGCATTAGCTTGTGGCGAATACGCTGCAGTGAATGTGTGTGCTACTCCATATTGGTTAAGGAAGGAAGAAAAGTCACGACCCTTGAATTGGCTGCCGTTGTCACTGACAACAACTTCCGGCACACCAAAGCAGTTAAATATATCACTTAATATAGTGATGATTATCTGCGATGTGAATCTTTTAACCGCTTTTAAAATGTAAATTTTGAAAAGTGGTCTAAAATGATGAAAATGACAATATTTCCTCGCTTCGACCTTGGAAAGGGTCCAATAAAATCAAATATAACCTTTGAAAAGGTCTCTCAGTAACGATCTGCTGACCCATTGGTGGCTTGAGAACGTGAGTTGGATATTTGCAGGTCCTGCAAGTATCACATTTCCCAATGTAATCGCGTACATCTGTAACCATGCGAGGCCAGAAGAATTTCTGTCTAATCCGATCTAAACATTTTGAAACGCCACAATGTGAAGCAGATGGTTGATTGTGTGCAGCTTCTATCACACTGGTGCGTAGTTCGAGAGGAACGACTAATTTCCAATTAGATTCATCATGGTTCGGGTGACCATTAGAAAAGTCGATACGATGATACAGGAAACCGTTTTCTATTCTCTAATCCGGTGAATTTAATGCAATATATTTTGCTTTCATGGCTTGGTAGTCTGAGGACTGAAAAGCATCCGCATTTAAATTAATTTCAGGGACGATTTCAACTTCAACGGCATTTATATCTGCGTCTTCAAAAGAACGGGACAGGGCGTCTGCCACGACGTTTTGTGAACCTTTTCTATGTTCTATAGTGAAGTTAAACCCTTGCAATTTAATAGCCCATCGCGCTAATCTACCACTCAAATCTTTTTTGATTCATGAGCCACCGTAAACTCGCGTGATCGGTAACTACTTTGAACTGATGTCCTTCTATATACATTCGAAACCGTTGTATGGCTAGAACGACAGCTAAGCACTCTAATTCGGTCACTGAATAATTTCTCTGAGCTTTATTGAGCTTCTTCGACATAAAAGATATTGGCCGTTCAACACCTTCTTCATCGCACTGAGTTAATACCGCACCTATGCCGTCAATGGACGCATCGCATTGCACGATAAAAGGTTTTTCATAATCAGCATGAACCAACAACGGTGCTGTGCAAAGTTTACTTTTATAAGCTCAAATGCTTCTTGTGCGCTTGTATTCCAATTTAGGCTTTTGCCACGCAATAAGTCAGTTAGAGGATGAACAACCGCAGAGTATTGTGGAACGAAGCGTTGATACCAACCGGTCATGCCAAGAAATCTTCTGAGTTGTCTCTGTGTTTTGGGGACCGGGAAGTCATGTACAGCTCGAACTTTATTAGGATTAGCCTGTAAAGTACCTTCACCTACTATATATCCTAGATATTCCACTCTAACTAAACCAAATTGGCTCTTTTCGATATTAATTGTGAGACCTGCTTCTCGCAGTCGCTCCGAAACCAGCGCTAAATGCTCTAAATGCTCTTCGAAATTAGAAGACATTACCAGTAAATCATCGAGATATACCATAACTTGAGATTTCAACTGGTATGGAATTACTTGGTCCATTAATCGACACATGGTCTGAGGTGCGTTGCACAATCAAATGGCATTCGTTTGAATTGATATAATGGACGATTAGTAATTGAAAATGCAGTTTTAAGTCGAGATTGGGGTTCCAATGCGATCTGCCAAAATGCATCCTTAAGATCTATCTTGGAGATACATCGCACTTGGGGAGTCTACTTAAGATACCCTCTAGATTGGGCATTGGATAAGCATCTTTTATAGTTGCTTCATTTAATTTCCGGGAATCAAGCAAAATCTTATTTTGTTTGGTTTGACTAATAGTACAATTGGAGATGACCATTCGGATGCTGGAGCTTCTTCAATTACACCCAGTTCTAACATTCGGTCTATCTCTGAAACTAACAGTTTTCTCTAGCAGGTGACAAAGGGTAGTTCCTTTGCTTAATAGGTTTTGAATTGCCGGTATCTATTTTATGCTCTAACAAATTAGTAAGGCCAAGTCCATCCCTTGTTGAAGCAGGAAATTGCTCAATAACAGTTTGCAATTGTGCACTCTGGCTAAGAGTTAGAGGCAACTGATTATTTTCAGCTTCGATAGCTCCTATTTCTTCCATCATAGGAGTTTGGACGATTGTAATACCTAATTTTGTCGATGAATCGATTCCGATAATGACATCAATCTTAATATCAGGTACTATAACGAAATCGATTTCAAATGGGGAATGGTTGTAGATCAGTCGGGCGATAATTCGTCCAATTATATGTTGTCTTTGACCATCGGCTGTTCGAACATTGCCAGTCGTCTTACGATATTTAAACTTTTCATTGATAATACGATTAGCAAGACTTCCGCCAATAATACTTTTATTTGCTCCACTATCCAGTAACGCAAACCATGGCTTGCCAAGGAGGTCAATTCTAATAAATGGTCGATTATCTTGTTTGATATAAGTAATGGTCGATACTGTGCAATATTTTAATTCACGCTTCGACTTCCAGTATTCTTGGAGGCGTTTGGAAGATCTAGATTTACGATCTTTAATCGAAGGTGACAAGTGTGTTGGGTTAGCAGTGTTTGTCGTTAGTGGATCCGAGGCTTTGAGCGGATATTCGTTACCTAATTGGGACGAACATCCTGTGGTGCATTTTCCGTATGCGGATTGCAGTGACCACACTTCGGCTTATAGGTATTTAAAGCACCACAACCGTAGCAAAACACTCTACGAGGCTTTAAACAGTCTTGGTATCTATGACCCAACCCCTCACAGTTCCAACATTTGATCTTGTCCGATATTTTTACCGCAAACACACTGTTGGACTCTGTACTTTCTTCTTCCGGAATGGAATCAGAATCTTCATGCGTAATAACATTTACCGCACGTCTAGGAAACCAGATGTGGTCATCGGTTTAAGCCTGTAACTGGTAAAGAAGTTTTCATGCTTATGACATTCTCGACGCAAACTTGCCAATGTAACTGTGTCAACGTGCAACAGCTCGTGATACAGCTCAGGCTTTAAATTGTTTCTCACTTCTGCCACTATTTCCTCATCCGATAAAGGATTACGTAAACCGTCTGCGATGGATACCATCGCATCGAGGAAATCATCAAAGCATTCATTACGGCCTTGTTTACGCCTACGCATCACATCTTTGATATCTCGATCGGTGCGTTGATCTCGATATCTCTCTCGTAGACGAGTACACAAAATGAACCAGTTCATCTCGTGTTCCATTCGGTGACAACGCCAAAAGAAGTTTAAGGCTGTCCCCGTGAACAAAATATGACCGTATTTATAGAGAAGATCAAAATCACCATTCAAGCACTGCTCGGTTAAGCAACTTACTCTATAAATGAAATCTTCAATAGAAATGTCTGTTCCAGAGCCACTGAACTTGATATGCCAGTTGGATATCACATTCGAAGTTTTATCTGAGCGTTCGTCAGTAGAATTACGACGAATTGATGAGTTATCATTTCGGATTGTAAATTGTCGATTTCTTCTATTGTTGCCAGAGAATATGGGGAGGCATTGGTACGTCCCACTCTAGCTGAGGTTCTTCCGGACGTTCTTGTTGAACTCCGGAAATGGTTAAGTTTCGTATGGCTGCACGGATCTCGTCCGTTAAAACTGTTGCCATGTTAACTCGATATGTCTCTAATGAACTAGATATTAATTGTTGAACACGTTCTTCCGATATGCCGTTTGATTCAGGCGGAACTGGTATAGCTGGATCTACTCGAGCCGCTGCTGATGTGTTCGCTCTTTGATTCACTCCAGTATTTATTCTTGGGTTTGACCTTGTATTTGGCCGATTTCTGGGCACTGCACCCGTGTTGATACTTGGATTGTTAGTTCTAGCATTTCTGGAGGATGGCTCATTGGGTTCTATTGGAACACTTGCTATATCATCTAACTGACTGCGCGGGCATGCACGTCGACAGACTAGACATGTTTCATTTTAACTCAGCCATGTTGTCAAACATTGTCGATGAAATTTGTGCTTACATAAGGTTTCAGCAAATTCAGTTAGACTACTAGTGTCATTACAAATACTACAGCTCGACTGCGGATCGCGTGGTGGATTTCCCATCAAGTTATCGAGACTACGTCGAACTGCCATATTTGACGCCATAAAAAACTTCACTTCAAAAGAAATTAACTTGCCTAAACAAACAGAGTTGAATCTGCAAAATGTTTAAGCTACTCAATAGCTAAAATAACCTAAAAACTCAAAAGAAAAGAAAAATCGAACCAATGCAAACGCAGATTCGCGGAATACAAAAATAATTATTACCAACCGGTAATTTCGGGAAAAATAAACCAAAAGAAAGATAATAAGATACGATACTCAATACGATAAACTCGGTAATCAATATAAATCATAAAATTTTGGGTCTTATCCTTTGTACAATTGGTGTGTCAACTTATAAATAGGATGTCGTATTCTGCCAATAAAAGATATCAATTTAGTTTTTGCCTTTTTGGGAAATTGCCAGGATTTGATGTTTTCTTAAGAGAGGAACTGACGAAACACTCCATTCAGAACAATCTCGATCTTAAGTGAAACAATACTGTTGTAATCAGATAATAGTTCCCTGGTATAGTTCCGCTACTCAGTCAGACTATAAATCCGAGGTGAACTTAAATCTTTTTACTTCAGGGGTCTAATTCGCATGTTTGATTGTGGTCAGGATCCAATATTCAGAACTCCTGCATATTCCAGGCAATCAAACAATTGAACGTTAAAGTTTTAGGGTACTATTCAGTGCAGGTCAAACTGCTAACACGCCTCGGATGGAAATCCTTGTACTTTATTTTATTTTCATATCTAGCATGTCGAGCTTGCTTGGCCCCACGTTCAGGCGCCATTTAATTATGTAACAAACGCCTCTCGAGTTTGTTTGGCTCCACGTTGGGCGCCATTTAATTATGTAACAAACCGATTATACACAGCCTATGATAACGTACTCTGCTTACGGGGCCGACTGTTGCTCAGGGCAAATGGGGTGGGTTTTGTTATCTATAGGAGCTGAGGTTACATTATTAAAGAGGTAAGCAGAGTTTATCGATATCTTAAACGGCAAAAATCTGAATTGGCATACGAGCAAGCCTAAAAGTCGAAGATCACAAATGTCGTGGATCCTCTTCTATACCCTCCCGTCCTGTAAAGCCCATTATGGTCTCTACCCTTTTTATTGTTTAATTTATGACACACACAACTATACTCAGGTGCCCGAAAGGCTTACTTTAATTCATTTTCAATAACTTCATAACGTTAAGACTTTATAATCGGACTCATTTTCAAGGGCGGTCAATACCCTGTAACTGTTCTTAATATTTACGGTACTACAAAACTATATATATATAACACTACGATGATAAATATGGCATGTGTTAAACCCTATACTGTTGACATTATTATACTTCAATTATCGGCCAAGCCGTACTTACATACTTTTACTTTTGTATAGATGTACACAACTCACTGATGATCAGGCCTGATGATGAATGATGTGTGTGTGTTTTATGTTGTTGATGAGATGATGTACATATGTTTGCTGTGTGAACTTCCAAAGAGAATTAGAATAATGTTAACAGTATTGAATATCGACTACATACCATACTATGTACTTATAAAACTATGTATATTACAAGAATAAAGAAAGCTACGTTAATTGATTCATTTTAATTTAACATTCTTGCAAATATCGATACTTTTAAATTGTACAAACTAATCAGCGGCAAACAGGTTATGGCTATTAGCCGCGGAAGGTCATCATGGACGGCGACAATACTTGGGATGCTCCTATGGGGCATCACTGTTTAGAACATAGAAGCAACTATGCTCTATCCCTCCTCTGAACGGCTCATGGGTCCCTGTTAGCCCGTGCTAACAATTTTGGCGCGGCCTATGGGGCAGCACCGGTAGGAGACGTGTCGATCCTCTGCTCGACTGCTGTTGCCTTTTCGAATTAGTCCAGGTTAGCCGGTGCTAACAATTTTAGTGCGGCCCAATGGGACAGCACCGGTATGATTCGAGGCGATCCTCTGCTATGGCACTAATTCGCTCGCTGAGTTGTATTCCAGTTAGCCGATGCTAACAATTTTAGTGCGGCCCAATGGGGCAGCACCGGTAGGAACAGTGGCAATCTTCTTTTTAGCTTTTTAGCTTATGTATGTGCCCACTGTAACTCCAGCAGCAGTTTTGCGCGCCGATAATGCGCAGGTGAAAATACTATGTGGCGGTGGCCAAACTGTTTAAACGCTTTTTCAAACGTTTATAGACCCACGCCGCGCTAACTTGCAAATGCCTAAAAATATTTCTTATTAGAAATATGTATGTGCCTATGTAGCCTACGTACCTTATAATTATCCAAACAAATACTCTGGTGGCTAGATCCACGCAGATGAAGAAATATTTTAACTTTAATACAATTCAGCGCTGGATTGCTGAATTTTATATATAAATTTTATACATCAATTTTTTCCAAATGGTCCACGCGCCTTGGTACCAGAAGCGGAAAAGGAAAATTTCTTCTTCTTCTAATGTGTCTTCGATAATATTGAGCTTACACAGAGTTGATCTCAACTATTCGATCAATCCCTGTAATTTATTTGTGTGAATGCTAATTTACTGTCAAGGGCTGCTAACTCGACTAAGTGACATGTAATATGCGATTAATCGATATTAGTCAGCTGGATATGTTTACATATCGTGAAATGGCCAGAATTTGCAAATGCAAATTATAAATTTAAATTGCACCCTCACAGTTGGAAAGTTTGGATTCCAAAAGATCTCATCGCTGAAGTGCTAAGAAAATGTCATACTTCTCCACTCTCCGCACATAATGGAATCACCAAACCTTTAGAACGTGCGAGGCGATTTTACTATTGGCCAAATATGCTAAGCTTTTGTCAGCAATTGTGATATCTGCAAAGTCACCAAGCATTCAAATCAGCCATTGCGACCGCCTTTAAGCCATAATGAAGAAACTTGTAGGATTTTTCAAAAACTATATGTGGACTTTTTAGGGCCTTATCCGCGTAGTCGTTCTGGCCATATTGGCATTTTTGTTGTGGTAGATAATCTGTCTTAGTATCCATTTTGCACCCCGTAAAAATTTACAGCGGATGCTGTAGTGCGGTTTTAAAGAGAACATATTTCATTGTTTCGGTGTCCCATAAATTGTTGTATCTGATAATGGAGTTCAATTCAAGTCGGATAAATTCAATGAATTGCTCCAAAAATACGAGGTACACCATAGTTATACGGCTGTTTACGCGCCGCAAGCGAATGCTGCAGAGCGTGTCAATCGATCAGTGCTTGCTGCTATTAAGGCGTATATTAAGCCTGATCAGACAGATTGGGATGAGTCGCTGAGCTTTATGTGCTTGTGCGCTTCGATCCGCGACACATTCGGCCGTGCGATCAAGTCCGTATAGAGTGACCTTTGGGCAACATATGGTTACCAATGGGAAAACTTATGCGTTTCTGAGAAGCTTGGATCAACTGGAAGACAGAACTACTCAATTTAGTAGAGACGACTCAATTGAACTTATTCGTGCAGCTGCAAGGTGGTATACTACAACAGCAGATAAGCAACGAAAAAGTTTATAATACACGTAGTCGAGAGGTCAAGTACACTGTAGGGCAGGAAGTGTATAGACGGAACTTCCAACAAAGCAATTTTGTGAAAGGTTTCAGTGCTAAATTAGCTCCCACGTTTGTAAAATCGCGAGTCAGACGCAAGTTAGGTTCCGCATATTATGAGTTGGAGGATTTACAAGGCAAGTTCATAGGCAAATTCCATACATATTTATACCTATTATTTATTATATTATTTATTTTTATGTTTATTGTCCTAGTTAATTTGTATTATTTAATTTGTTTAGTTGTAGAAAATTTTTTGTAGTCTGAGAAAATGGTACTAAATGTCTTGTCATGTTTTGTTCTGAGAAGCGGAGCTTTATTTAGCAATAAGTCTGAAGGCTCCACAAATAGCGCCATCTATTGGTGGACCCTGATACTTACAAGCGTGAGTTACTAGATCAGCTGATCGTGTTAAGTCCACACCAAAATAGACAAGCGATTACCTTTTTGAGTAGGATTATTTGTCAAAATTCCGAAAAAAGGTTTTTGATGGTTTTGGTTGGAAGAAAATTGATAACAGGTTATGTGCAGAACCTGATTAAAAAATAGCGGAAAAGTGCATGTGCTTTAATAAAAAAAGTACATCAGTAAAGTGGTTGGTGTAGTCAGATGCATAAAACGTACTTGTGAGTATACAAAGATACTTCATTGTATAATTGTTACACTGAGTCGTTAATCTTGTCATCTTCTTTTTCTTTACAAAAGTGCACCTTGCCGTCCACTTGTAGCTGTTTGTCCACTACAGGAATTTGCCAACAGGCGTAAATAAACCAAGTGCCGTTTCCAGATTAGGGTAAATATTTGTTATACGTATATTTAGTGTTTTTTTGTTGTTCTAAGTTTAGTTTTGTCTATTTATTTTTAGATTCCGCACCCAGTCATAATTTATATAAAACCTAGTGTGTAAATTGTAACAACCCAGATTAAAACGCAGTTTTAATCTAAGTAAAACGCCGTATTGTAACCCAGTGGTCGAATTTTAAATCCATTTCAATTGGACCTGTGCTGGCTACATCAGCTGTCGGTACACCATAAACAGATGGTCTACATAAACGACGGTAGCCAGAGAGATAGTTGCAGACTCGCACTGCGAAACGGAGAACTGCTTCCAAGCAGGTTGGCTTCGTCTGCTGACGAAGAACAACTTAGGCTGCAAACAGAGTGCGCGCTGAGACGAAGACGAAGACGAAGATGAAGACGAAGACGAAGACGAATTGCTTGCGTTGCGAGTAAGCTAATAGGTCGCATAGTGCAAGACGAATTTGTTGCGATTTTATGATGTTAATCGCAATGGATTTCTCGTCAGATGATGAGCTGCTGTTAGAGGAGAGTTTATTTTAAAATTAAAAGAATTAAAAAAGTGCATGGAGGAATTCACCCAATTAATTTGGGAAGAAAAACATTCGGCGAATTTCATCATTTGTTTGATGAGCTGCGTCAAGATGAAAAAAAAATTTTGGAGTATACCCGAATAAAAATTAGCACATTTGATTACATTCTGTTAAAAATTGAACCACTAATTATTAAAAATTTGATAAATTTTGAGACACAATAGACTATTTTTATTTAAAAAGTGAATAAAAAAAACAAATATTATACCCACTCTGAAGCAACAAAGCTGAAGAAAAAAAAAACGTCTAAAACCCCAATTATACCTGCAGAAAGGCAAATTGTAACGTTAAGGTAGAAAATTATTCAAAATATATTTAGTTCATTAATTTCAATCATTTTAACTTTTCATTTAGTTACATGTTTATTTAATTTTTCTTAATTCGAAAATTAACTCTTCATTTATAATTCACATTTTCACAAAATTGTCCGTCAGGCAAATCTCAAATCACATGTAAATTGTAACATGCATTGCGCCAAAGCATGGGTAGAACAAAAAATATCAACAAAGGCAAAATAGCGAGCGATTCGTCTTCAAAACAGTACTGCACCGTTTGAAGCGAATTGCTTGCGTTTCGTCTTCATCTTCGTCTTCGGCTTTGCGCGCACTCTGTTTGCGGTAGAGCGAATTCATATGAATTGCTCTGCACTGTTTTTCGTCTTCGTCTTCGCCTTCATTTTCGTCTTCGTCTCAGCGCGAGTTATATATGTTTGACATATATATACATGAGTTGTATTTCAATAAATAAGAATGTACACAGTGTCGTAGATTTGAACTGGTTTATTCAGAGAATTGATACAAACTGAAGTCAAGCTGTGCAAGAAGTGCTATTTTATACTTGGATGTTGGCGGCAGCCAAACCGTCTGAGTTGTTTATAATTACGTTAGCATATTCTGACTTTGGAGTTGTGGTTAGTGTTTATATTGGGACTTGGGTTGAGATTCGTTATTAGTTTCAGTTGCAAGAGATTGTTTATGTTTACGTTAAAGAAGCTAGCAGTCCCAGTTTGGGTTATTAGTTTATAGTGATAGCTTTGTAACGGCGCCTGAAGCAGATATAATTTAAATGCGTCCTAAAAGTATGCAAGTTAAATTTCAACTAAGGGCGCAGCTTTAAGTGCATCAGCTGCGCTGTAAAGCCGAGCTTTAAGTAGTGCATCAGCTGCGCTGAAAAGCTCATTTGACGTTTAGCGAGTTGCACTGGAAAGCTCAGCTTTGACGTTTGTGTCACCACGCGCATGCGCAGCTAGCTTGCTTAGGCTGGTTCCGGTCAAAGCACTTTTCTGGTGACCGGCAGCGTGCATAGACGCATATTGGTTGGTGTAAAATTTATACCACGAGACACTAGGAGGTTAGAATTCTCTTAGTGCATTTGATACTTGGTAAGAATAAATAGTAATAGATTCTGGTAGGTGTTCTTTACTTATTGTTGTCGTTTACACAGGTCGTTTTCGAAATTTTCTGCTTTTGGTTTGGCTCTTTTGAGCGTGACAGTGCCTAAGCTAGCGGCCGGCGGAGCGCTACTAAGCGCCATCTTTGTCGACGCCCTAGCGGCCAGTAAAGCGCGCCAAAAGTGCTCTCATTGCGGCACATAGCAGCTAGCTAAGCGTCCTTAGCGCCACCTTTGCGCGCATAGCGGCCAGCGGAGCGCCTTAGCGCTACCTTTGCCGCCGCATAGCGGCCAGCGGAGCACCCTTAGCGCCGCCGTTGCGTGCATAGCGGCCAGCGGAGCGCCCGTTGCGCAACCTTTGCCGCCGCATAGCGGCCAGCGGAGCGCCCTTAGCGCCACCTTTGCCGCCGCATAGCGGCCAGCGGAGCGCCCTTAGCGCCACCTTTGCCGCCGCATAGCGGCCAGCGGAGCGCCCTTAGCGCCACCTTTGCCGCCGCATAGTGGCCAGCGGAGCGCCCTTTAGCGCCACCTTTGCCGCCGCATAGCGGCCAGCGGAGCGCCACTGAGCGCCATCTTGGCTGCCGCAGTAGCGGCCAGCAAAGCACCAGCGAGCGCATCTCTGCTCGAGCCGCCAGCGCAGCACCCTGCGACTTCTTGGCCTGCATCTGCGTCGTCAATCTCAACTTTAATCATCACCAGTATCTTTTTCATCATCTCATCTCATCTTTATCATCTCATCTCATCTTTATCATCTCATCTCATCTTTATCATCTCATCTCATCTTTACTCCTGATTATCAGCGACTAGATCGCTTGTACAAATATAGTGTGTGTGTTAAAGTGAATTTATGAGAAATTAAAACCAAATCTGAAAAGTTTACATTGTATAAAACAAAAAAATAGTGAAACAATATGATAGAGTAAAAGCTCAACAGTGTAGCGCCGCTCAGCACAAGTTAAAATGAAACATGTTGAGAAAAATTTAGTATTGCAAAAATCGCAGAAATTGCATAGAAATATTAAAAATTAAAATAATTAAATTTAATTTAATTTAGATAAAATTGTTTAAAAAAATGAATACGATAAAAAGTTAAAAGTTGAGAAATTATTTAAAAATTGAAAGTGCATTTGTTCACAAAAATAGTTAAAATTTCAAATTAATATTAAAGCGCTACTGCAATTGCAGAATTTCAAAATTGCACAAAAGAAAATAAAAGTCAAAAGTTAAGTTAAAAAGTTAAAAGAAAAAAAAATGATTTAAAATCAAAAAAAATTAGAGCAGCTGTTTTGTTGATATAAAAGAATAAAAGTTAAAATTAGAACATGTATTGTGCCACATTCAATTCAAAATAAAAGCGCTAAAATATTGTAAAACAACAAATTAAAAAGGTGAAGCGCTACAAGAATAAAACAAAACAAGTACAAATATGAATGAAATAGTTGAAATTAAATAAGAAATTGTAGAGCCATGAGAATTTAGAATTTAAAACAATTGTTGAATGTGAAGTGCACAAGTTACAAAAAATTTAAAATATAAAACAAAACAGCTAAAAGCTTCGAAGGCTAAATGCCTAAATAAAATGATTATATTAAATTAAATTAAACGAATAAGTTTTGAAAATCAGTGCAAGTTAAAATAGCAAAAATTAAAACAAAAACTGAAAACGTATGCAAATTATATTGAATAACTAGTACCAGTTTCGCGTAGGTACAATATGAAGTGTTTTGGTGAAAGTTGTATTTTTTATTTAATTTAGCACTGTTCCAGCACACCTTCGTCGGAGATCGATCGCCGCCGCAGGAGTTCTGTTGGTGAGTTTTTATTGCGAAACACACACTTTATACTTTCACCTCGATTTACATTGTACAAACACGAAATATAAATTTATAGAAAAGCATACGAAAAAAAATTAAAAACTATAAAATATTATAAAAAATGTTTGAAGATAAATTACAAAAATAGATCAAAGTTTAAAATTTGGTACATGAAATAATACAAAGCACTGAAATTAAAATACATTATATATTTAAAAGAAACTTTAAAAGAAATATTGCAACTATCCTCTTGTAGTATTATTGATCATTTTGTACTATTTTTATTTATAATGCCATATTGTTTAATATCTATCATTAATTAAATATTGTATACCATGAAATAATTTACTTTCCATTTAGCCGAAACAAGCCAGCGACACCACTGTCGTAGGGTTAAAAGGGATCACCAGAGCCATGCTCTGATGCTGTGATCATAGGTTGGGAGGGGACTTCATCACTTAACAGCTGTGATGGCCTGCCTCAATTCTCGCTCTCTTTTCTCTCTCTTTCTGTCTCTCTCTCTCTTGTTCTCTCTTTGTTTTTCTATTTTTGAGACATTTTTGGATCTTCCTTCTCTTTCCGGCTAGTTTTCTAGCAATCCCTTCTTCGTCGCAGCACGCTCAATTTCTGATCTTAAATTAATAATAATGAGCAGCGAAGAAAGGGCTATTGGTATAAGCAAGACCACCACCCCCAAAGCCGACGAGCTAGAGCCGGACTCTAAAGCGTGCCCCGCAAATGCCGATAGCCCTGTCGCCTTGCGCTTCTTCTCGTTGCACGTTACAGCTTGAATGTTTATGTTTACATAATTGACGATCGCAATCCGATCTAATGGAATGCTTTGTATGTGTTAGTGTTGGGTAAGTGGTAAGTGGTGACAAATGAGATGGGGAAGTGGTAAGTGGTGACAAATGTATAACTCCTCCATCGCCAGAATTTGAATTCTCCTGAATTCTTTTAAAATTAACATGAATATTATTAGGTCTTAATTTTATACACAAGTAAAATATTAATATTAATATAATAATTGCAAATGTAATTGAAATGCCATAACTTATTTTTTTATGAAATTTTAACTCTGTGATTTCTTGTAAGTTTTCAAAGTTCTGTATTGAGAAGTGTTCAAAGTTTATTATGTTTTTATAAGATTGGTTCAATAAGTTTGTTGGGTAAAAAATCTATCATAAAATTCCTATTTGTTCATTTGCAAAGTTTTCAGATAATATTTGAATTTTACAGTTAACAAATTGTATTAAGTAGTTTCCATTTAATGTAATATTTCTTTGATCGCAATTTTGTTTTAATTTTTCGTTTTTACTGTTTCTTACAATTATTGTTTCATCATCTATTTGTTCTATACTGGATTTATTGTTGAATTTGAATTTACAATTGTTGTTTATTGTGCAGCTTTTACTTAATGTTAGTTCCCTTAAAATTACATTTTCTTTTATAATCGTATATTTTATTACAAATTTGAGTAATTAGTAAATTTTCTTGATCAATTTGAATATTGTTGCTGTTAGGTATTGCAGTTATGAGTTTGATGTCTGTTTTACAAAGTTTTTGGGTAGCTTGATTGCCATGACAATTGCGTTGTTTTTGTATTTTAATATGCCCGTTCTGATTAATTTAATTTTATAAAAATCTATTTTAAATTTATTTATTTCTGTCTTTTGATAATATTTCTGGTAAAAATATATTGTTTTTGCTGATGCAATGGTTTCTTGAATATAATTTAATTTTTCTTCAATAATTTTTAAAGTTCTCATTTGATCATTGAATAATATGTTTTATTGTTTCTTTTGTTTGGTTATTCATTTTGGCTGAAAAGAAGTACTATCATATTTCTGTCTTGATGGATTATGCCTGCTAGTGTGTTAATAGTATTATTAAAATGGTTGTTAATGTGAATTTGTTGATTTAAGTTAGTGATTGCATTGTGATTATTTTGATCTATTATATTTAAGTGTTCTATAATTTCTTCCCTGTCCTCATTGTTCATAATGCCAAAAGCCATTTATGTACGGTGCCTATTCCATTAAAAATACCTCTTTCTGTTCGTGTTGATGGAGTGATAGAACTTACTTTTGCCCTTAGTAATTCTATTTCATCAATTAATGTTTCCTTATTTGCTATTTCGATTTTCTTTATATTGTCGTATATTTTATTGATTATTATAGTGATTTGATTAATGTCAATAATGTGCAAAATTATAATAGTTTCATTTACAATTTCTCTAGAATACATATGTATAGGGACATATCCTGCCTCCTCTTGAATTGGGACCACATGCAGTCTAGCATGTGTCATTGATAAAATCATTAAAGTGATTAATAAAATATTCTGAAAGTGCGAGTAAAAGAAAAAATGTATATATATATATGTATTTATTACTAAAACTGTTAATGTATATGTGCATGTATTTTAATTTTGTTCCATTTTTAATGGTCTTTTGATATTACATGGATGAATATCTTCTAGTTTGGCGTATCTAAAATACGGCTCATCTTTATGTCTTAATCTTTTGTAATTTTAATTGGTCCTTCCTCTCTTTTTCTTCATACTGTTCTCTTTCTTCATTTAGTTTTGTTATGATTTTTTCTTTGTTAGCGCTTATTATTTCTTTAAGGTCTTGTGAGTTCTTTGTATTTTTAGCTTCGTTTGGGGAGCATTTTATAGTTGTGTGATACCTATTATTGTAAGTGTTAACAGCAATTTGAATTTTGATTCTATCGAAATGTCTTCATCTATGCTATTGACAATTTCTATTAACGTGGAGTGAAGTCTTTCAATGTCTGCGTTACCTGTGTGCGAGTTTGGTTTTGTTAAATGTAACTCGACTTTTCTTTTATTTAAGAAACTTTGAATCTGTTCTGATCTAAATTCATTATCCATAATAATTTTGTTGGGCTTGCCAAATTTTGTGAATTGCTCTATTATAATTTGCAATTTTGCCTCCAATTCCTATCTTTTATATTGTATGCAGCTATAAATTTTGTAAGTTTATCTATGATTGTAACAAATGATCGGTGTTTGATATGGAAAATGTCTATATGAATTATTTCATTTTACTCTTGAGGAGTTTCTGTGATATTGAATTTTGCTTTGATCGGTTTCCTGTCATACTTAATTTCTCTACATTTTGTGCAGTTGGATATAACTAAGTTAATGTGCTCTCTAAGTTTTGATAATAAATTTTGTCTTTCAAACTATAAAATGTCTCGTTCATGCCACTATGTAGGGATTCTTTTGTGTGATATAAAGCTATTTGTTTGTGGAGTTCCTGTTCGTCATTTATGTCTACTGCTCGTTTTGTACATTTTAAGAATTTTATATTTTTCGTGTCTTTTAAACTGTCTATTATAATACATTGTACTTTTATAGTAAATGGAATCTGGTACTTCTGAATATATGCCAATAGTTCCCCTATTAATATTGTTTAAGAGTTTCTGTTCTATTTCTAAATTGTCGTCTGCTGGATTAATTTCAATAATTTTTCTGCCTTTATTTTTAATTATACTGTCTGTTGCTAAATATGTGATAATGATTTGAGTTTTGAATTTATTAACTATATCATCTGTTATATAAAAAATCTATTGGTTCGTTCTCGTTTGCTGAGTGAATTGTGTCTGTCAATGCTAAATTTGATTAATTAATATTTTCTTTTGTCTATAAGCGGGGCTGTTTCCTGCCTACTGAGGAAATCCGCCACTTTGTTATTTTTTCCTTTTAAATATTTGATATCACAATCAAATTCTTGTAGTTTCAATATCCATCTTTGATGTTTGTCCTTGAGGTCTTTCCCTTTGTATTTTTATTTAGATACATAATTGGTTGGTGATCAGTTATAATTGTGTGCCATATAGGTAATGCCTAAAAGTAGTCTACGGCATACACAATTGCCAGAAATTTTTATCTGTCGCGCTGTATTGCTTTTCGTGTTTGTTTAGGGTCCTAGATACGAATGCTATTGGCTGAGTTTGCTGTGATAACACTGCTCCTATTGCAAAATCACTCGCATCTGTCGTTAATGTAAAAGGTTTATCGAATTCTGGGAATTTCAAAATTGATGTGAGCTTATAAGTTCTTTTAAATTTTCAAAAGAATCTATAAATTCTGGGTCATTTTTATTAATATTATTTCCTTTTTGTAAATATTTGATCATAGGGTATGCAATTTTTGAGTAATCTTTTATGAACTTTCTATAAAACCAGTCATGCATAAAAAACCTTTTAGTTGTTTTTCTGTTTTGGGATTGGAATAGCTAAAATATCTTGTATCTTTTTTGGATTTGGTCGAATTCCGTCTTTACTGAGTACATGTCCTAAAAATTTGTATCTTGTTTCATAAATGAGCATTTATTTACTTGTATTTTTAATCTGTGTTCTTGGAGTTTTTAAAATTTTTTTCTAAAGCATGTTTGTGTTCTTCGAGCGTTGTTGAGAATATTAAAATGTCGTCTAAGTATACTACACATATTTTGTTTATGTAATCTCTTAAACATCATTCATTAATCTTTGAAAAGTTGCTGGTGCATTTTTAGTCCGAATGGCATTCTAACGTATTCATAAAGTCCTAATGGTGAAACAAATGCTGTCTTCTCTATGTCTTCTTCAGCCATCAAGATTTGATGATAACCTTTTGCTAAGTCCAATGTACTGAAATATTGAGCCCTACCAAGTTTGTCTAATATTGAGTCCATGAGAGGTAACGGATATTTGTCTGGTATTGTTACATGATTTAATCGACGATAGTCTACACATAATCTATATTTTTTTTTGTACTCCTGAATTATCTATCTTCTTTGGCACCATGCATATAGGTGAGCTGTATTTACTTCTGCTTTTTCTTATTATGCCGTTTCTTTCCATTTCTAAAATTTGTTTTCGAATTTCTTCTTCATATTTTGGAGAACACCTGTAAATTTTCAGAATTGATCGGTTGGTCCGTTATTGTTCTTATATTGTGTACCACTGTATTTGTGTTTGTCAATTGGTCGCCTTCTTTATAGTATAACTTGTTAAATCTTTTGTTTAGATTGGTAATAATTTCCTTTTCTTCTAAATTTAAATCTGTTAAATTAAAAGCTTTCAATTTCACTTACTTTCCAAAACACAAGCCTCTTCAGGATGCTTGGAATGGAAATGGAATTTCAGCATCATTTATCAGTTTAATTGTTTTCTTCTTGAAATCAATAAATTGAACGTTTCTTTTGATGAAGTCCCAATAGAAAATCATATGATTTATCAGGGGTAAAGCCACCTATCTTGAACGAACTTGTGGAGAATATTGAAATTCTCTTGGTGGTTCTGTCATAACTAAGTAATTATTAGTTTCAAACTTTGCATTAATTGTATGAATTGTTTTGAATATTTTTCAATTATTTTTGTAAAATTTTCCTGCACTCTATTTGTGTTTAATATACTAATTGTGGATCCAGTATCTAACAAAAATAAATTTACAATCTTAATTGTTCCTTCTATTAAAATTTTTCTTTCATCCGAGGCTACTGGGTAAAAAAATCTTTTTAGGGTTTCACTTGTTGTACTTTTATTATCCTATCAATTATATTATCAACACTCATTGCCCTGGGGATTCTGTCTAACATTTTGACTTTCATTTTATTGTAATTATTATTTGGATATTGATGTGGATTATTGTTAGTATTCTGATTTTGTTGATTATTGTTATAGTTATGATTGTTTGTGGATTAGTATTGTTATTCCTATTTTGTTGTTGATTGTTATATTGTCTCCTAGTATTTTGACTTTTTGGAAAATTGCCATTATTATTGTTGTTTTTATTATTATTATTGTTTTATTATTATTATTATTGTTTTATTATATTATTTCTTTGATCAATATTGTTACCTGAGTCATTCTCGGTATTTTTACGAATTAACAATCTTTGATTCAAATTTCCAAAATTTAGACCGATATATTTAGCAATTTCATTTCTAACCACACTGTTGTTAATGGCATTAGCGAGACTGCCATGGAGCCTGCAGCTAATTCTTTTATTCGTTGAATCAATAGTGAACTTAATATATTTACTAAGCTTTCATTATTTTCAAATACAGAAAGTCTGTTATTTCTTCTATTATGTACCTTACCTTAATATCTAAATCTTTAATAGATGTCACTCTGAGATTGTTGATCTTCCTAGTCAAACCCATTTGGTCCATTCTTGGCCGGTAATGATGTCGCAATTTCTCCTTACATTCCTCCCACGTTGTCGGTGTGTTGATGGTGAGAACTGTTCTTGCCTGTCCTTGAATCTTCGTGTTGAATATAACGCTGAAAACCTGATCCGCATCATCTGCATATTCCTGTATAATCTGGTCCACTGAAGCAATGAATCCATGGGAGTACCATCTTGTCCAGTAAATGTTGGAAGATATCGAGTTTCCTTTTCAATCTGGTTTCTAGCTCTTGTTCTTGAGTTCACATTTGGTGTTGCATTTGTTGAACAACAATTTGAGTGAGACCTGAATGCAATTCTGCATTTCGTTTATATTTTCATTTTCCATTTTAAAGTTTATATTTTTTTTTTTAGATTTATCTTTGATTGTTAAATTGCCACTGGATTGTTTAGTTTTTAGTTTAGTTGCACAATTATGACTTTGTCCTTTTTTATGCCACTATTGTTTTACACTTTTTCACTTTCGGCGATAATTGTTATTTTTCAGCTAAGTTCAAATATCACTTCAGTGTGTGTTTTTTTTTTGTTTTAACTTTTTCACTTTCGATAACACTTGTTATGCCTTTTCAGCTAGTTCAAATGTTACTTCTTAGTGTGTTATTAATTTTCCGTCCGTTCAGACCGGCTGCACCAGTTATATATGTTTGACATATATATACATGAGTTGTATTTCAATAAATAAGAATGTACACAGTGTCGTAGATTTGAACTGGTTTATTCAGAGAATTGATACAAACTGAAGTCAAGCTGTGCAAGAAGTGCTATTTTATACTTGGATGTTGACGGCAGCCAAACCGTCTGAGTTGTTTATAATTACGTTAGCATATTCTGACTTTGGGTTGTGGTTAGTGTTTATATTGGGACTTGGATTGAGATTCGTTATTAGTTTCAGTTGCAAAGTTGTTTATGTTTACGTTAAAGAAACTAGCAGTCCCAGTTTGGGTTATTAGTTTATAGTGATAGCTTGAATGTTTATGTTTACATAATTGACGATCGCA
Source organism: Drosophila nasuta (assembly GCF_023558535.2). Classification (NCBI taxonomy): domain Eukaryota; kingdom Metazoa; phylum Arthropoda; class Insecta; order Diptera; family Drosophilidae; genus Drosophila; species Drosophila nasuta. Next base: position 24,544 of record NW_026869612.1, on the reverse strand, counting down.
ATCCCGATCTAATGGAATGCTTTGTATGTGTTAGTGTTGGGTAAGTGGTAAGTGGTGACAAATGAGATGGGGAAGTGGTAAGTGGTGACAAATGTAAAACTCGCGCACTCTGTTTGCAGCCTTACGGTGGTAGCCTCGCCCAATTGTGACCTCGAGTCCGAAGGCGAACAGCTGAATGTCAGCCTATGTTTTGGTTGTTTTATTGGATTATTGTTAGTTAAGATTGTTTTAGTTCTAGTGTGCATTTTTAAGTGAATGTTTATGCGTGTTGTAAGTGTATTATGATGTGGCGAAAAATGAAATCAACAACTTTTCTTGGGCCCGCATAGTAAAGTACCACTGGTTAATTGTACAAGAGCACAATGGCAAACATTTAAGAATGCATATAAGGCACCATATATAGGCAAAATATCCTTGAAAAATTATATTTAACTATTAAATTTAACGTTTCTGTATTGCTTGCAAAGTAGGTACACTTATACCTGCATACCTTTGTTTGTTACTCTTTATCTACAGCTTCACCACAGACAGTCACTAACACAAGGAAAGATTTTTCTGCGTGAAAGTTGCCGAATGTATGTAAGTCTGTCTTGCTCTTACTAATTAATTATATATGTGGAAATGTAGCATCAAACTGGATGCAAAAACGTATATATATACATATGTTATGTTATATACATAGAATGTCGCAACATCTCATCACTAATATATTCAATCAGTATATATTTGATATCGAATATCGATTGATGTTTGGGCTTACATAGTCTCACTTTCCTTAATTTTCTCTTTTCGTCGTTGACCATCGTACAATAAAACGTGTCCGCAGTTGCTCAAAATAAATAAATGTGTTTTATTTGAAAAACTTAATAAAAGTATAAAGAAATATTAAGTGATACAACTGAAGGATATAATAAAAGAAAGTCGCCGTACTCATCGAAATATTATCTGAGAGGATTGGACTGGATTGACTGGATTTTTCAACAGGTTATGGGCCCAGGCACCCATCAAAGATAAGTACACGTGCATTATAATTCAAAAGATGGAGAAATCTAAAAGAAATATTGCCGTTCGACGGCGAAAAATATGTCATCTGGAAGTTTCGTATTAAAAGCGCTTTTTAAGTGAAAATGATTCAATTCGTTAGAAAAATTGGCCAAAAGTACAATAATTGAATATCTTAGTGATTCTTTTAAGTTTTGCCACAGAAATGTAGTGCTAAAGAAATTTTAAATACAGGCGTGCTCCGGTTTTCACTTTCGGTTTTCGTTTTCGTTTTGGGACCAAAACCGAGATTTTCGTTTTGGGTGCTCCGGTTTTCACACGTTTTTTGGTCATCGTTTTGCTATCGGAACGTTTCATTTTTACGCTAAAACAGCTGACTTGTGTTTTGTTAAAAGTAAACAACGCGAAAAAATGTCTTTTGTATGTTTAATTTTGAGTGGATAGAACTCACATAAGGATATTTTTATCGAACATAGTGGATTTATGCTTCCCCTGAATGAAATATATTTGCTTTTTGTCTTTTTAAAGAAAGATTTGAAACTTTTTTAAAAAATCAGTTGAGCGGCAATCAGCTGTTTCCCACAAAAATGGGGATGCCACCTTTTTAATAGATTTCATTCCGGTTATTCCAACATTTTTTTATAAAATGTTAACACATAAGTAATTAAATTAAATAAATTAATTTTTAAAAACATATTTTACCCAACTTCAACAAATTTATCGCCATCCGTTTGATTATACGTATTTTAACTTGCTTTTTCATTCTATCAAAAGTATGGCAGCTTAGGGTAACTCATGGTGTCGGACTTATCGGTCGCTCACCAAAACGTAAATTGTTGTTGCCGACGGCAAAAATTTGATATCCAAATTTGAGGTGGGGTCAGATATTAGTCGTTTTAAAAATAAATACAAGCCTAATTGATCTGCTGGCGGTCTTAAAAGAACGACAATAAACCAATAAGTCAACTACTTTTTTCCTTTTAAATAACATCCGATTTAATATAGAAAAGGCATTTACTTTTCATTTCGGCAAGTCAAATTTTCTCGTTTTGCAATTGAAAAAATCTTGTGAAAGTGAAAACAAGCACTTTTTTCGTTTTCGTTTTCAAAACGAAAACGAAAACCGAAAGTGAAAACTGGAGCATCCTGGCAGATAATGGGAGGGAATATTTATGAATGAAATGCGAAATTTTGTGTTGAAAAGGCATCAGCTACCATTTAACAGTTCCACACTCACCTCAGCAGAATGGTGTATCCGAAAGGATGATAAGGTCTATAACTGAAAAAGCTCGTGCTTTAGTTATAGGACCGACCTACAGAAAAGTTTCTGGGGTGGCTGTGTTAACAGCAACGTATTTAATAAACAGAATTCCAAGTAATGCACTTAAAATTTCTTGAAGACACCATAAAATGTGGCATAACAAAAGCCAAGCTTAAAATATTTAAAAGTTTTTGGTTCCACAGTATATGTTCATAATAAGCTACCAAAAAGGAAGTTTGATGAAAAATCTTGGAAAGGTATACTTGTGGGGTATGAACCAAATGGATATAGAGTGTGGTGTGTTGAAAAGAAATATTTGTAGCAGCAAGAGATGTTGTTGTTGATGAAACAAAAATGGTAAAGTCTAGAGCTGTGGTGGAGGAGGACATGCATCTTAATAATGAAGATGGTGAAAGTATTCTGTCGAATACTGATAATGAAAATGTCCCAATAATAATGAAATTTGACCAAGCAGATGAACAGCCTAGCGACATGGTAGATTTTGAGAATGCCGATCTAGAAATTTCTGGTGAAAAGTCTTATGAAAAAGGAGACTTGGAATCGCAGATAAATATTAGAAAAAGTGATCGAATAATGAATAAACCAAAAGTATCTTATCGAGATTTAATAAATAATTGTGTGATGAATATCTTTTAATCTATTCTGTACCAAATAAATTTGTCGAGGTTAAATATAAAAAGATAGACTACATTGGGAGAAAGCTATTAAAGAAGAACTGACTCACAATGTTAAATAAAACTTGGTCAATTGTACAAAAGCCTAAAAAAAAAATATAGTGGATTGTAGATGGGTTTTTACAATCAAACAAAATAATTCGGTGAACCAATAAAATATAAAGCCAGACTTGTTGCTCGCGGTTTTGAGCAAGAATACTTAGTTGATTATAATGAAACATTTGCACCTGTAGCGAGAATATCTAGTTTTTAGATTGATTATATCAATAGCAAATCAATATGACCTTTTAGTACATCATATGGATGTAAAGACAGCATTTTTGAATGGAATATTAAAAAAGAAATATATATGCAAATACCTGAAGGTCTTAAGGGTAAGAAAATGAGGTTTGTAGACTACATAAAGCAATTTATGGTCTCAAGCAAGCTGCTCGGTGTTGTTTTGAATAATTCGAGAAAGCATTAACAGAAATAGGCTTTGTTAATTCACCAGTAGATCGTTGTATATATCTTCTTGATAAAGGAGATATATTCTCTAATATATATATTCTTTTATATGTAGATGACTTAGTGATAACTACTAAAATAAACAAGTAATGATGGATTTTAAATTATACCTAATGAACAAATTCAAAGACTGATTTAAATGAAATTAAATTTTTCTTAGGTATTAAAGTTGATAGAAGTGATGGTCAAATTAGTCTTAGTCAATCTGCTTACATAAAATAAATACTTTAAAAATATAATATGGAAAATTGCAATCTGTTAACTGTCCTCTACCAACTAAACTCAATTATATTGCTCTTAGCTCAGATGATAAGTGCGATGCCCCATGTCGAAATGTAATTGGATGCTTAATGTACATTATTTATGTACGAAGATCTAAGTACAGCCGTTAATTTTTTAAGTCGTTATTGTGAAAAGAATAACACAGAACTTTAGTGCCTGAAGAAAGTTTTAAGGTATCTAAAAGGTACAGTTGACTTGAAGTTATCTTTTCAGAAAAAACAAATTTTAATGAGTTTTTGGTCGGCTATGTGGGTTCTGATTGGGGCGGTAGTGAATCAGATAGAATAAGTACTACAGGGTACATATTTAAAATGTTTGATTCTAATGTAATATGTTGGAATACAAGGAAGCAAAATTCTGTAGCTGCATCATCAACAGAAGCAGAATATATGGCCTTATTTGAGGCAGTTAGAGAAGCTAAAAGGCTAAATTCATTATTAGTAAGTTTAAAGATAGAAGTAATTAATCCTATTAGATTATATGAAGATAACCAAGGATGTATAAGCATTGCCAATAACCCCTCATGTCATAAACGCTCAAAGCACATAGATATAAAATATCATTTTACAAGAGAACAGTTGATAAGAACCTAATTGAAATTATTTATATTCCCACAGGTAAACAAATCGCAGATATGCTAACCAAACCATTACCAGCGCAACGTTTTTGTGATCTGCGAAAACAAATGAATTTAAAAACTGAAGATATGAAATGAAATGGATCTCATGGAAATTCGAGAGGCTGTCTCAACATTTAAGTTTTTTTATTATTATTTTTTTATATATTTTTATTTTGAATTGAAATTGTTTAACGTAAATTATAATTTTTTTATTTAATTCAGTCTGATTGGTTTTTGTGGGTTTTCCCCAATCCTTGCAACAAATCTTGGACTGGAATTGTACTACTCCCCACTATAGCATATGCAGACACTTTTCTATTATTACTATTAAGTAAACTATAAAGAATATATATATGTATATGTATACTATTTTTGAGGAGGTGTGTGGAAATGTAGCATCAAACTGGATGCAAAAACAGTATATATATACATATATTATCGAAAACATCTCATCACTAATATATTCAATCAGTATATATTAGATATCGAATATCGATTGATGTTTGGCCTTACATGGTCTCACTTTCCTTAATCTTTCTTTTCGTCGTTGACCATCGTACAATAAAGACGTGTCCGCAGTTGCTCAAAATAAATAAATGTGTTTTTATTTGAAAAACTTAATAAAAGTATAAAGAAATATTAAGTGATACAACTGAAGGATATAATAAAACAGAAGTCGCCGTACTCATCGAAATATTATCTGAGAGGATTGGACTGGATTGACTGGATTTTTCAACAATATACACATGAGTTAGAGCTTTTGGTGCATCTCGCCATAGCGCTGCTACATCTGCTACTGCAGTCCCAGCGGTCAAAGACCTTGTAAGGCTGGCCATATACAGGCCTGCATTGAGTGACAGTCATCAGCTGTTCCTCCTACAATTGCTTGCGCAGAGCTTTTCTCGTTAAAAGATAGATCATGTTTGCCTATATACATTGTGCTTTCCATCATTCTCAACAAAGCCATTTTAATTGCAAAATTCTTTTCAAAACCAAAAATAATTATTTATATTATATTTATGCTAGATCATATTTTATATTTATAGGTTAATTATTTTTAGTCTTTATTTATTTTTTTTTTTCGTTTTTTCTGTTCAATTTCTGCCTCATACACACTTACTATGTTTTTCTGTTAAATTATTTATTTATTTATTTTTCTTGTCATTTAATAATGCTGTTAATATTTAAATTATTGTTGTCATATGTAGGAGTAGGTTAGCCGAACCACTGTTTCTTAGGGATCCTGCCAACTTTTAGTTTTTGGCAATGAATGCAGGATCATGGTAGGGCGGGCGTCTGCACACAATAACAGCTGTGTTGCATTAGAGAGTGGCTCCGACTTCTTTGTTAACTTTCCCTCCTCTCCTTCCCTCTCTCTCTCTTTCACTATTGTTTAATGTAACCTTCCCATTACCCTCCTTCTTCTCTGATTTACCATATGTACGCGAATTTTAAATGTATTATTATTATAAGTGGTGCGTCCTATTAGTTGGCCCTTCCCTTGAACCCCATGCTATCTGAGCAAAGCCCGGAGAAGCCAGCGCGTACGCCACACTAATAAACCTGACACCAGCACCAGACGAATACATCCTTGGTGATTCGTTACACATAGCATAAGCACAAATTGTACACGTGCCGCATACATGACAGCAAGACAGCAAGAGCCATTAACTCTTATTAACGAAAATTGTACAATTAGTCTTTAGCTGATTATTGAACTATAAAAACGTCTAGTAATAAACACGCCTTGTACAAGAATATTGATTTAAAACAATAAAGAACTTAACTCAACTTTATTTGTGTTCAATTATTTAACTCAATTTTCAGTGTTGACCTTAGGCTTATTTCCCGGTCATTTAATCGACTCGCAAACAAAAAAAATTAAATTCGTAAGTGGCGCAGCCGGTAGGATGATATAATTATTGATGCTATAGCTCGACTTACCACTTCTCTAATTTATCATCCGTTAAAGAACTTTCGCGACCGTGAAATCAGTTTTGTGAAAGTGAACACAAAATAAACAACTTAACTAAAAGTTAAGAACACGCCTTAGAACTAGCCAGAACAATAAATCCGTTGTTGAACCGAGTTGGTTCGGCGGGAAAGTCATTGATATTTTTAACACTCTTCCTCAATGTAAGCATATTTACAAATACTACTTCAATTTTAACAAATTTATGAAATGCATATGTTTCTGCTTTGACAAATTTTTCGTTAATATGTCTGCGACCATATCATTCGTTGAAACATACTTCAAAACAATTTGTCCTCACTTACTACTTCCCGTGCAAAATGATATCTTATATCAATATGTTTTGCCCTTGAGTAATGCACTGGATTCTTTGCCAATTGTTGCACACTTAAGTTATCAGTGTGGACTATTGTTGGGGTGTCCTCTACGCCGCAACCAATTTCGACTATAAGTCTGCGTATAACAATCGCCTCTTTGCATGCTGTTGATAACGCCATGTACTCAGCTTCTGTGCTGCTAAGCGCTACGCTCCGTTGCTTCTCCGATTTCCAAGATATCGGACCACCTTCAAGAAAAATATACATAACCCGTATACGACTTCCGGTCACTCTGGTCGCCGCCCCAATCCGAATCGACATAGCCTTCAAACGCATTTCCACACTTGCTGTAGTGTAGCTTAAACTCCGACGTTGAAGCTAAATATCGCAACACATGCTTCACTCCTGCTAGATGCTCCACATGCGGATCATTATTCCGCTGAGCCAATTTTGGAGCTGAATGCAAAATATCAGGTCTGGTCGTAAGAGCTAACCACATTAACTCTCAATTGTTGACTGATATGACCTCAAATAAACTTGCTGACATTGGTCCTTACCACATGACACTTGATATCTTGCTTCTAACGGCGTCGCAGCCGCTCTGCAGTTCTCCATACCATGTCTTCGTAGTTGATCTTTGATGTACTGTGAATGATCCAAAGTTATCTTGCGGAGCTGGCCATGACGTTTGATTTCCATACCTAGAAAAGCTCCAATGGGCCCTGTCGGGAGCAGCAGACAGCGCATGTTAATGCAATGCTGTGACAGCGTCTGCCGGCAGCGCTGCATCTGCCGGCAGCGCTGTATGCTCTCTGTTAGCGATCGCTTGTAGTTCGATCGGCTAATTGCCTTTAATCTTGGTTTGACTCTTCAATTGTAAAAACGCTTGTAATCGTGTCGGTGGCGAAGCTTGAAAGTGTTCAAGTCACAGCCAAAACATACATAAGTGGTTACATATATGTACATATGTACCACAGCAATAAACATTGAATTTGAATTCGCGTGTTTTATTTATAAGCAATAGCCGTGCGAATAAAAGTTACTAAAAAGCTTAGTAGCTCAACATTTGAGGCCCCAGCGAGATCTATACTCTCGCTAAGTGTTGTGAATGCAATTGATTTGCATAAATAATTGTTGAAAATAACTAAACATAAATAAAAATAACAATAACAATTGTTGAAACATTGAAAGTGCAAGTGCTGCAGAGTGCAAAGTGCTAGAGTTGGAATTGATTTATATATGTACATATGCATATATATTTAACAAGCGGTGCATTTCTATCCTTGCATTCTCCGTTGTTTGCGCATGTTCGCCGTTGCTCCGCGTCTTGCGCACCCTCTCCGCATCCGTCGCTTGTCTATGCTCTCCGCTACTCCGCTGTCGCAGCTGCGTGCATTGCCCTTCTTGTTGCTCTCTCTTATGCTCTCGGTTTGTGTGATCTAAATCAGCTAATCAACTGATTAACTTTGAACAGCTGCTGGTAAGCAACTCGCGAGCGTTTGTGATCGCGGTTTTGACGCGTTTTTCCGTGGTGCGCTTCACTTTAAGTTGCTGCTGTGCTTAAGCAACTAGCGCGAGTTATACATTTGTCACCACTTACCACTTCCCCATCTCATTTTCACCACTTACCACTTACCCAACACTAACACATACAAAGCATTCCATTAGATCGGGATTGCGATCGTCAATTATAAACATAAACATTCAAGCTTCCACTATAAACTAATAACCCAAACTGGGACTGCTAGCTTTTTAACGTAAACATAAACAACCAAGCTTGCACTCTAAAGTCAGAATATGCTAACGTAATTATAAACAACTCAGACGGTTTGGCTGCCGCCAACATCCAAGTATAAAATAGCACTTCTTGCACAGCTTAACTTCAGTTTGTATCAATTCTCTGAATAAACCAGTTCAACTCTACGACACTGTGTACATTCTTATTTATTGAAATACAACTCTGTATATATATGTCAAACATATATAACTGGCGCAGCCGGTCTGAACGGACGGATAAATTAATAACACACTAAGAAGTAACATTTGAACTAGCTGAAAAGGCATAACAAGTGTTATCGAAAGTGAAAAAGTTAAAACAAAAAACAAAACACACACTAAGAAGTGATATTTGAACTTAGCTGAAAAGGCATAACAATTATCGCCGAAAGTGAAAAGTGTAAAACAATAGTGGCATAAAAAGGACAAAGTCATAATTGTGCAACTAAACTAAAAAACTAAACAATCCAGTGGCAATTTAACAATCAAAGATAAAAAATATATAAACTTTAAAATGGAAAACGAAATATAAACGAAATGCAGAATTGCATTGGCTCTCACCAAATTGTTGTTCAACAAATGCAACTACCAAATGTGAACTCAAGAACAAGAGCTAGAAACCAGATTGAAAAGGAAACCTCGATATCTTCCAACATTTACTGGACAAGATGGTACTCCATGGATTCATTGCTTCCAGTGGACCAGATTATGCAGGAATATGCAGATGATGCGGATCAGGTTTTCAGCGTTATATTCAACACGAAGATTCAAGGACAGGCAAGAACAGTTCTCACCATCAATACACCGACAACGTGGGAGGAATGTAAGGAGAAATTGCGACATCATTACCGGCCAAGAATGGACCAAATGGGTTTGACTAGGAAGATCAACAATCTCAGAGTGACATCTATTAAAGATTTAGATATTAAGGTAAGGTACATAGTGGAAGAAATAACAGACTTTGCTGTATTTGAAAATAATGAAAGCTTAGTAATTATATTAAGTTCACTATTGATTCAACGAATAAAAGAATTAGCTGTAGGCTCCATGGCAGTCTCGCTAATGCCATTAACAACAGTGCAAATGGTTAGAAATGAAATTGCTAAATATATCGGTCTAAATTTTGGAAATTTAAATCAAAGATTGTTAATTCGTAAAAATACCGAGAATGACTCAGGTAACAATATTGATCAAAGAAATAATAATAATAACAAAATAATAATAATAATAACAACAATAATAATAATAAAAACAACAATAATAATGGCAATTTTCCAAAAAGTCAAAATACTAGGAGACAATATAATAATCAACAACAAAATAGGAATAACAATACTAATCCACAATACAATCATAACTATAACAATAATCAACAAAAATCAGAATACCTAACAATAATCCACATCAATATCCAAATAATAATTACAATAAAAATGAAAGTCAAAATGTTAGACAGAATCCCCAGAGGCAATGAGTGTTGATAATATAATTGATGAGGATAATAAAAGTACAACAAGTGAAATCCCTAAAGATTTTTTACCCAGTAGCCTCGGATGAAAGAAAAATTTTAATAGAAGGAACAATTGAAGATTGTAAATTTACTTTTGTTAGATACTGGATCCACAATTAGTATATTAAACACAAATAGAGTGCAGGAAAATTTTTACAAAATAATTGAAAAATATTCAAAACAATTCATACAATTAATGCAAAGTTTGAAACTAATAATTACTTAGTTATGACAGAAGCACCAAGAGAATTTCAATATTCTCCACAAGTTCGTTCAAGATGGGTGGCTTTACCCCTGGATAAATCATACGATTTTCTATTGGGTATGGACTTCATCCAAAGAAACGTTCAATTTATTGATTTCAAGAAGAAAACAATTAAACTGATAAATGATGCTGAAATTCCATTCCATTCCAAGCATCCTGAAGAGGCTTGTGTTTTGGAAGTAAGTGAAATTGAAAGCTTTAATTTAACAGATTTAAATTTAGAAGAAAAGGAAATTATTACCAATCTAAACAAAAGATTTAACAAGTTATACTATAAAGAAGGCGACCAATTGACAAATACAAATACAGTGGTACACAATATAAGAACAATAACGGACCAACCGATCAATCTGAAAATTTACAGGTGTTCTCCAAAATATGAAGAAGAAATTCGAAAACAAATTTTAGAAATGGAAAGAAACGGCATAATAAGAAAAGCAGAAGTAAATACAGCTCACCTATATGCATGGTGCCAAAGAAAATAGATAATTCAGGAGTACAAAAATATAGATTATGTGTAGACTATCGTCGATTAAATCATGTAACAATACCAGACAAATATCCGTTACCTCCATGGACTCAATATTAGACAAACTTGGTAGGGCTCAATATTTCAGTACATTGACTTAGCAAAGGTTATCATCAAATCTTGATGGCTGAAGAAGACATAGAGAAGACAGCGTTTGTTTCACCATTAGGACTTTTATGAATACGTTAGAATGCCATTCGGACTAAAAACGCACCAGCAACTTTTCAAAGATTAATGAATGATGTTTTAAGAGATTACATAAACAAAATATGTGTAGTCTACTTAGACGACATTTTAATATTCTCAACAACGCTCGAAGAACACAAACATGCTTTAGAAAAAATTTTAAAAACTCCAAGAACACAGATTAAAAATACAAGTAAATAAATTCTCATTTATGAAACAAGATACAGAATTTTTAGGACATGTACTCAGTAAAGACGGAATTCGACCAAATCCAAAAAAGATACAAGATATTTTAGCTATTCCAATCCCAAAAACAGAAAAACAACTAAAAGGTTTTTAGGCATGACTGGTTTTATAGAAAGTTCATAAAAGATTACTCAAAAATTGCATACCCTATGATCAAATATTTACAAAAAGGAAATAATATTAATAAAAATGACCCAGAATTTATAGATTCTTTTGAAAATTTAAAAGAACTTATAAGCTCACATCCAATTTTGAAATTCCCAGAATTCGATAAACCTTTACATTAACGACAGATGCAGTGATTTTGCAATAGGAGCAGTGTTATCACAGCAAACTCAGCCAATAGCATTCGTATCTAGGACCCTAAACAAACACGAAAAGCGCGACAGATAAAGAATTTCTGGCAATTGTGTATGCCGTAGACTACTTTAGGCATTACCTATATGGCACACAATTTACAATTATAACTGATCACCAACCAATTATGTATCTAAATAAAAAATACAAAGGAAAGACCTCAAGGACAAACATCAAAGATGGATATTGAAACTACAAGAATTTGATTGTGATATCAAATATTTAAAAGAAAAAAATAACAAAGTGGCGGATTTCCTCAGTAGGCAGGAAACAGCCCCGCTTATAGACAAAGAAAATATTAATGAATCAAATTTAGCATTGACAGACACAATTCACTCAGCAAACGAGAACGAACCAATAGATTTTTATATAACAGATGATATAGTTAATAAATTCAAAACTCAAATCATTATCACATATTTAGCAACAGACAGTATAATTAAAAATAAAGGCAGAAAAAATTATTGAAATTAATCCAGCAGACGACAATTTAGAAATAGAACAGAAACTCTTAAACAATATTAATAGGGAACTATTGGCATATATTCAGAAGTACCAGAGTCCATTTACTATAAAGTACAATGTATTATAATAGACAGTTTTAAAGACACGAAAAATATAAAATTCTTAAAATGTACAAAACGAGCAGTAGACATAAATGACGAACAGGAACTCCACAAACAAATAGCTTTATATCACACAAAAGAATCCCTACATAGTGGCATGAACGAGACATTTTATAGTTTGAAAGACAAAATTTATTATCCAAAACTTAGAGAGCACATTAACTTAGTTATATCCAACTGCACAAAATGTAGAGAAATTAAGTATGACAGGAAACCGATCAAAGCAAAATTCAATATCACAGAAACTCCTCAAGAGAAAAATGAAATAATTCATATAGACATTTTCCATATCAAACACCGATCATTTGTTACAATCATAGATAAACTTACAAAATTTGTAGCTGCATACAATATAAAAGATAGGAATTGGAGGGCAAAATTGCAAATTATAATAGAGCAATTCACAAAATTTGGCAAACCCAACAAAAATTATTATGGATAATGAATTTAGATCAGAACAGATTCAAAGTTTCTTAAATAAAGAAAAAGTCGAGTTACATTTAACAAAACCAAACTCGCACACAGGTAACGCAGACATTGAAAGACTTCACCCACGTTAATAGAAATTGTCAATAGCATAGATGAAGACATCTCGATAGAATCAAAAAATTCAAATTACTGTTAACACTTACAATAATAGGTATCACACAACTATAAAATGCTCCCCAAACGAAGCTAAAAAATACAAAAGAACTCACAAGACCTTAAAAGAAATAATAAGCGCTAACAAAGAAAAAATCATAACAAAACTAAATAAAGAAAGAGAACAGTATGAAGAAAAAAGAGAGGAAGGACCAATTAAAAATTACAAAAAGATTAAGACATAAAGATGAGCCGTATTTTAGATACGCCAAACTAGAAGATATTCATCCATGTAATATCAAAAAGACCATTAAAAATGGAAGAAAATTAAAATACATGCACATATACATTAACAGTTTTAGTAATAAATACATATATATATATACATTTTTTTTTTACTCGCACTTTCAGAATATTTTATTAATCACTTTAATGATTTTATCAATGACACATGCTAGACTGCATGTGGTCCCAATTCAAGAGGAGGCAGGATATGTCCCTATACATATGTATTCTACAGAAATTGTAAATGAAACTATTATAATTTTGCACATTATTGACATTAATCAAATCACAATAATAATCAATAAAATATACGACAATATAAAGAATATCGAAATAGCAAATAAGGAAACATTAATTGATGAAATAGAATTACTAAGGGCAAAAGTAAGTTCTATCACCCATCAACACGAACAGAAAGACGTATTTTTAATGGAATAGGCACCGTACATAAAATGGCTATTTGGCATTATGAACAATGAGGACAGGAAGAAATTATAGAACACTTAAATATAATAGATCAAAATAATCACAATGCAATCACTAACTTAAACCAACAAATTCACATTAACAACCATTTTAATAATACTATTAACACACTAGCAGGCATAATCCATCAAGACAGAAATATGATAGAACTTCTTTCAGCCAAAATGAATAACCAAACAAAAAAAAACAATAAAAAAATTCAATGATCAAATGAGAACTTTAAAAAATATTGAAGAAAAATTAAATTATATTCAAGAAACCATTGCATCAGCAAAAACAATATATTTTACCAGAAATATTATCAAAAGACGAAATAAATAAATTTAAAATAGATTTTTATAAAATTAAATTAATCAGAATGGGCATATTAAAATACAAAAACAACGCAATTGTCATGGCAATCAAGCTCCCAAAACTTTGTAAAAACAGACATCAAACTCATAACTGCAATACCTAACAGCAACAATATTCAAATTGATCAAGAAAATTTACTAATTACTCAAATTTGTAATAAAATATACGATTATAAAAGAAAATGTAATTTTAAGGAACTAACATTAAGTAAAAGCTGCACAATAAACAACAATTGTAAATTCAAATTCAACAATAAATCCAGTATAGAACAAATAGATGATGAAACAATAATTGTAAGAAACAGTAAAACGAAAAATTAAAACAAAATTGCGATCAAAAGAAATATTACATTAAATGGAAACTACTTAATACAATTTGTTAACTGTAAAATTCAAATATTATCTGAAAACTTTGCAAATGAACAAATAGAATTTTATGATAGATTTTTTTACCCAACAAACTTATTGAACCAATCTTATAAAACACAATAAACTTTGAACACTTCTCAATACAGAACTTTGAAAACTTACAAGAAATCACAGAGTTAAAAATTTCATAAAAAATAAGTTATGGCATTTCAATTACATTTTGCAATTATTATATTAATATTAATATTTTACTTTGTGTATAAAATTAAGACCTAATAATATTCATGTTAATTTTTAAAAGAATTCAGGAGAATTCAAATTCTGGCGATGGAGGAGTTATACATTTGTCACCACTTACCACTTCCCCATCTCATTTGTCACCACTTACCACTTACCCAACACTAACACATACAAAGCATTCCATTAGATCGGGATTGCGATCGTCAATTATGTAAACATAAACATTCAAGCTTCCACTATAAACTAATAACCCAAACTGGGACTGCTAGCTTCTTTAACGTAAACATAAACAACCAAGCTTGCACTCTAAAGTCAGAATATGCTAACGTAATTATAAACAACTCAGACGGTTTGGCTGCCGCCAACATCCAAGTATAAAATAGCACTTCTTGCACAGCTTAACTTCAGTTTGTATCAATTCTCTGAATAAACCAGTTCAACTCTACGACACTGTGTACATTCTTATTTATTGAAATACAACTCATGTATATATATGTCAAACATATATAACTCGCGCGTCTGTGATCGCGAGTTTGCCGCGTTTTCTTTGGCTTTGAACTGCTGCTGTGCTTAAGCAAACCGCGCGTTTGTAATCGGATTTTTTTTGAGGACTTTTGCTTTTATTTATTGAATCTTTCTAGATTTTGAGACAACAATAAGTTTACGAATCTTAACATTAAAATTTAGCTAACAGTGTGTTAAAACTGCATTCTGGTTGCGCGTCCCTCAAATCGGTCGCTGGGTAGGTAAGTCATTACGACGAAGACGTGATTGGTTGCTCAACCTTGTTAGACCTCTCGCCAGGTGGTTAGGGTGCAAGAGTAGCTTGGTAAAGTACTTTTCCTTCTGTTCTGCGATCACTTCTTTGACTGGTAGGATGTTTAAGTCGCGTTGTATGTTTTCGTTGCGAACGTACCACGGTGCCCCGGTGATGGTTCTCAAGATCTTCGACTGAGCTCGCTGGACTATGTCAATATTACTATTGCTGGCATTCCCCATAATTGGGAGCCGTACATATATAAGGTTTTAGTACCGAGTTATACAGCAGGACTTTATATTCAAGGCTGAGGGGAGACCGAGCGTTGATAAGCCAATGAAGGCTGCTGGCTTTTAGCTTTAGGTGTGTTCTTTTGGCTTCAATGTGCCGGCGCCATGTGAGTCTTCTGTCGAGGTGTACTCCTAGATAAGTCACTTCGTTTGCTTGCGGGAGTAGAGTGTTGTTTAACATTAGCGGCGGACAGTTTTGTCTGTTCAGGGTGAATGTAACGTGCTTGCATTTTTGATCGTTCACTCTAATTCGCCAATCTGATAGCCATTTTTCAACATCGATTATATGAAGAGCTAGCTGCGCAGTTGCTTGCCTCGGGCATTTTGTGCGGCTAAGAATAGCTGTATCATCAGCAAACGTAGATGTTGTTATTCGTGTGCTTGTCGGGATGTCTGCTGTGTAGAGGACGTATAGTGAAATCATCAGATATAGCAGAGTTGCATCTCACAACAAATTTTCTGTCGTAAAGGTAAGACTCTAAAAGCTTATGGGTGTTGCTGGGGAGCATTGTCTTGATCTTGTACATTAGACGTTCTAGCCAGACTCTATCAAATGCTTGAGAGACATCTAAAAATATGGCAGTACAGTACTCTCGTTTTCGAACGCGTTCCGAATTTCTGATGTTATCCGGTTGACCTGCTCAATTGTTCCGTGCTTTTCACGAAACCCAAATTGATGTGACGGGATTCCTTCCTGGAGTCTTAGGTATGTGTTTATCCGAATCAAAACGCATTTTTCAAAGAGTTTAGATAAGCATGAAAGTAGGCTTATAGGTCTATACGACGTGGGGATTGTGTGGTCTTTTCCCGGCTTTGCTATCATTATTATAATTGACTTTTCCATCTCACTGGATAGTAGCCAAGTTTTGCGATGGCATTGAAAAGCTGGGTGATAGTGCAAACGGCGCAATATGGGAGCTCGATGATCATTTTGGGAGTTATGAGGTCGCAGCCCGGGGATTTTTCGGATTCAGTTGATTTTTGATGATGCTAACGATTTCATTTGGGCGAAATTCGATTGGCTCACGTTGAATCTGAGGATCGTTTGGTAAAGTCGGCAGAGTAAACGCACTCGTGGCAGGGATTTGGTTAGAATACATTTTTAAGGTGGTTGGCAAACGTGCTGGCTCTGTCTGCATCGCTACGCGCCCAGCCTCCTGTGGGATTTCTAATAGGCATCACGGTTTCTTTCGGTGAGCTCAGAGTAGTAGCTCTCCATAGTGAGTTTTCGTACTAGAAGTACACAATTGCTCTATGTAGTGGCGTTGGACATATGCTTCTTCTTGCTGTAGAGCTTTAGTAAGTTCACGTGAGGCATGTCTTAGACGTTGCTTAGCAGATGGCGATCTGTGGAATTGCCACTCCGACGTAAGCGTCGCTTTTCGAGGACGAGCTGCTCGATTTGTAGATTTGTCTTCTTTCGATTGCTTTGTGTATTTATGGTTTGAGGTGTTGAAGCTTGGGCTGCAGAGACAAGTACAGACTCCAGTGAATTAACAAAGCTGTCTACGTCGGCTTCATTATTGAGATTGGGACTTAGCTCAATGTGTGAGCTTATATACTTTCTGTACTTAATCCAATTAGTTTTCTGTGAGGTCAATTTTAGTGATTGTTCCAATGTTCCTGGATGCCGGAGTAGAATAAACAGTATAGGCGAGTGGTCAGATGAAAGATCCGAAAGGCATTCGGCGCTTATCAGATTTTTGAATGTTTTTGGTAATCGCAAAGTCTATTAAATCGGGCAGTTTCTTTGGGTCTGCCGACCAGTATGTTGGTGTGCCAGGAGAAACATAGTCAAGCTTGTTCTTGGCGTTGATAATGGCATTGTAGAGCTGCTTTCCTTTTGGAGTCACGAGACGACATCCCCAGTGTGTGTGCTTGGCATTGTAGTCTCCTGCTGCTATGAAGTGGTCTCCTAGTGAGTTGAAAAACTGCATAAACTCATCTTCAGCTATAGTGAAGCGAGGGGGCAGTATACGGCGGCTAGTGTAAGTTCGTTGCCGGTATTTAGTTTTATATTTACAGATGTGGCCTGTAGGTTGTTTTTAGCAAATTTGTTATGATAGTAGTGCTTAATACGGCTTCTGATTAGAATTCCAGTCCCACCATGTGCTTTACCGTCTGGATGATTTGTTCCGTAGAAAGTATATCCTCGTAGATGAAAATTGTATTTGTTTGTAAGGTGTGTTTCTGAAAGCAGCATTACGTCGATTTGATTGTCGAGTAGGAATTGAGCTAACTCAAGTTTATGCTGTGAAACGCCGTTAGCGTTCCACGTAGAGATCCGTAGGGAGTCATTATTTGGATTGTTGTGAAACCAGCATTTGAATCAATAGATTTTGGTTTCGCATTAAATCTTGCATAGTTGTGCGCATGAATGACATAAATTCTGTAAGGCTTTGTTGTAAGCTGCATATCATAGCTTCGAAGTTGCTTTTTGGCTGCTCCGGCGATTGATGTTGCTGAGCCATGTTCGGTTCTTGGTATGCTGATTGCAGAAATGAACTTTTTGAGGCAGGGATATCCGGTCCTGATTTTAAAGCGCTTGCGTATGTCACACTTTGTCAGAGTTAATAGGTCCTAGTGAGGATCTGGCTGCAGTCGAGAAGAAGACTTCAGGGTTTGATCTGGAGACTTTCAACGTTTTATTTTGGGTGCGGGCGGTAATTCCTTTTGATGGATGCGGCTTTTGAGATCCTTATAAACTGGGCAACCTCTATAGTTAGCAGTGTGATTTCACCGCAGTTGCCGCACTTTTTCGAGTTGCAGTCATCTTTGCTCGCTGGGCAGTGTGCGGAGTCATGAAGCTCTCCACATACTACACACACCGGGCGCAGTTTACAGTATGACCTTGTATGTCCATATTCTTGGCAGTTTGCACATTGTACCGGACCATGGCGTTTGTGCGGTTCCTCAACTGTAATTCGGCGGTGCAGCAGGAACTGAAGATTGTATATAGGGTGCACTTCGTATTTCTTCAGGGGCTTATTTTCTGGCTCGAGCTCAACCCTAAAGAGTGGCTGCGGCTTTCTGTCCCTGTTAAGGATATTGAAGACTGTCTTTGCGCTAAATCCCTTCTCTTGTAGTGCCTTTGTTATCTCTGCAGGCGTTACTTCAGATTCTATACCCTTAAGTACGACTTGCAAGCCTTTGCTGCTTTTAAGCTGATACGTGTAAAAGTTCTTTTTATTATCGGTAAGATATTTCGATAATACTCTGTAATTGTCTTCAGACTTCATTTGAACTTTTGTTTCGTGAATGTTGCCCTTTACAAGGGGTATTATGTGGAAGTTATTCTTGCCAATAAGCTCAATAATTTTGTTAACGAGAACATTGGAACTTTTTCTCGTATATAAATAGGCGGAGGCTTTGGCTTCCTTTTCTCGACTTCAGTAGATTCGGCCGTAATCGCGATTTGAAGCGTTTTTTCTTGCTGCGCTGCACAGTAAATTTGATACACAAAGTGAGCAATTGCCAGTTAGCACAAGTGCGGTTAACGGCTAACAATGGAAAACTCGATAAACGAAACAAGCGACTACTGTCGAAAATCGCGCGGTTTTTCAAGCGGAATTTTAATGTTTGGGCTCGTTCGCTTTCTGAATTGCTAGCTGAAACTTCGATTTGCGTCGGTTTAAGAACGTTTAAGCTTCGTTTGACAGCTTAGAAGGAGAGGAGAGACTATAATTAGATCGGTAGTGAAAGGAGACAATTTCGATGAACGGTTTCAAGAAGTGAAATCGCGTGTTCGGGCGCATTTTGACAGTCGTGAGCGCCAGTTGATGCGGTCTTCCACATTGCGGCGTGAGAGACCATCGACCCTTCGGCTAATGGCTTCGGTGCTCGCTCTAATAGACGTCGTCTACCCGAGCTCAAACTTCCCACGTTCGGTTTATACGGAGTACGCGAGTTTTTGGTCAATGTTCGAGTCTGTCATTGACAAGGACAACGACTTAGATGATGTTGAAAAGTTTCAGCATCTGCTATCGTGTTTAACTGGTCCAGCGCTGGATGCAGTTCGGTCGTTGGAATATCGCGGCCCAATTATCGTGTGGCTCTGGAGATATTGGATAATCGGTTCAACAACCGGCGGCTCCAGTCGCAATCAAGGATCTGTTGGGTACCAAGAAGGTGGAGGCAGGAGCATCCGTGGCCACTAAACTTCGTGAGTTTAGCGATAAGGTAAATGTTCACATGGGGGCATTAAAGACTCTGGGCCGTCCCAAGGAAATCGCGAACACATTCTTATTTTGCTGCTGCAAAAAGCTGGATGTGGAAACCCAGGCTGCGTGGAAGGATAGCAGGGCATTGGACAACCCTGCCGCCGATAAAGTGCCGACAGCTAATAAATTCTTCACGTTTCTGGATGAAAGCGGAGGCTCGAGACTCTGCAATACGCTATGGGTAGTCACACAGCAGGCTTACAGGTGGGAAGGTGCTTTAGCCATAACGGCAGCAGGAAGGCGTTTGTGGCCCAATCTAGCCCCAGCAGAGCAAATGTTTGTGTGCTTTGGACGCGCCTGGTCACGGCATATATTCCTGCCCAATCTTCGCAAATTTGTCTCCCTTCTTGAGGCAGAGAAGTGAAGAAGCTCGCTCTCTGCTTTACCTGTTTGAAGAAAGGACACCAAACTCGATCCTGCACCTCTGGCGCTTGCCGTAACTATGGTGGGCGGCATCATTCTTTCTACATTTCGAGACATCGCAACGAGCCTCGTCAGCTGATGCGTCTGCCGCTTTGCAGCCTCAAGCGTCCACCTCTCTTGCTGCTCAATGTCGTCGTTCTGATGCTGTGCTCTTGGGTACTGTTGTTGTTTGGCTTAAGAGTCGTGCTGGGTCGTTCGTTCCTTGTCATGCTCTGCTGGATTCTGGTTCGCAAATCCACATGATGACGTCCCATTTAGCCCAACAGTTACAATTGAAACGGACGCGATCAGATGCTATGGCCTCGGGGACACAGACGTTTCTGTTGAAGGATTCACAGTCAATGTTTGTATACGTTCACGCATCACCGACTACTCGGTCAACTTTCAAGCTGTTGTGGCATCGAAATCACCAACAGCCAGCCGAACTTTCTATTGTCATCGACGGTTGGGCAATTCAACCAACATTCAGCTAGCTGATCCTGCCTTCAATCGTCCGCAGCGCGTGGACCTGCTGATTGGTGCAAGCCTATTCTACGGCTTGTTATGTGTAGAAAATAGGCCTTGGAGATGGATTGCCTATCCTTCAGAAGACCCGCCTTGGTTGGATCGTTGCTGGTGGTGGTGACGGACGACCACAGCATTGATGGCGCCAAAGGGTTCTGAAAGTAGTAACGATCAAGCAGATGCCAGCCTCAATGAGCTTGTTCGCCGTTTTGGGAAGTCGAGCTGCGGTATGTGGCCCAAAGGCTTAGTAGGGAGCACAGGATTGCGAAAGCATTTTCGCAAAAATGTTACTCGGCTACCATCCGGTTCCCGTAAGATTGCCAATGAAGTCTAGTGTTGACTCGTTAGGGAATCATATACTCAACTCATCTCGATTTCTTAATCTGGGCGCAAATTGCAGCGGCATCCTGATCTTAGAATAATACTCATCATTTTTGAAGAATACTTGAAGTTGAATCATATGTCGCGTGTTCCTGCTGAGACCATTCAGCGTTGCAAGTATTTTCTGCCACACCACTGCGGCTAAAGGCCGATAGCACAACAACAAAGCTTCGTGTTGTGTTCGATGGTTCGGCAGCGACATCCACTGGATATTCGTTAAATGAGGTTATGATGGCTGGTCCTGTTATACAGGACAAATTGATAATATACTTCTTCGCTACCGTACATATCTGGTGGCACTAACAGGGGATATATGCAAGTGTTTGATGGTGGCATGGCTTCAGAAGCTATTATCAATGCATCTTATGGCGCGATTCGCCTGATAAAGAGCTGCAGATTTTCAAGCTGGACACCGTTACTTATGGCACGAAGGCAGCGTCATTTTGTCGGTTCGTGCAATGCATCATCTGGCGCATGATGAAAGGCTCGTTTCCGGTTGGATCTGTTGCTTTGAAGAATGAGTTCTACGTGGACGATTTTATATCTGGAGGCGATTCAGTTGCTGAGGTTAAGGTCAAGCTGCAGGAAACCGCTGCAATTCTAGCTCGTGCAAACTTCAAACTCAGGAAATGGGTTCCAGTCATGCCAAGTATTGTCGGAGATAGCTAAACGAGAAAGAGTCGTACATGAGGTTCAGCGATGGTAGCGAAATCACAAAAAACTCTTGGCTTAGCGTGGGATCCTCATCGGATCGGCTGCTGTTCTCGCTGTCGTTCTTGAAGCTGGTTCCAAGCCGTGCAGACGGTCTGTCTTAGCCACAATTGCACGATTTTATGATCCGCTAGGACTTCGGACTCGTCCGGACAAAGTCCAAAATATTTCTACAGCAGCTCTGCAAGGATAAGTTGACATGGGATGAGAGTTTGCCTTTGCAGCGATACACAGCCTGGGTAGTCTAGTCTTTCATTCCCGAGAGCTGTTCTTGCTGCTGGGTGCCGTGTCGAAGTTCATGGATTTTGTGATGCCAGCGAAGAGGCGTACGGCGCTTGCGTATATGTAGTGTCCAGTGGACGCACTTCTCAGAGTCAGCTGTTGTGCTCTAAGTCCAGAGTCGCACCACTCAAAACTATATCAGTTCCTAAGCTGGAATTATGCGGTGCTTATCTTTTGGCCAAACTGCTTCATGCAGTTAGAAACATGGGTTTTCTTGATGGGGAGTTCTTTTGCTGGAGTGATTCATCGGTGGTACTCTCATGGATCAAGGATGATCCATACAAGTTCAACGTTTTTTGTGGCAAATCGCGTAGCGTCTATTCAGGATCTTACCGTCAACATGAAGTGGCAACATGTTCCCACGGCTTTGAACCCGCCGACGTACCTCCAGGGGTACAACTCCAGAATATTTAGCAGAGTCCAAGATATGGTTTCATGGACCGGGTTTCTTGTTGGAAATCGAGATGGATGGCCTTCACAACGCTGCTTAGAGTCTTCAACGTTGGAAATGCGTAGTAAGGTCATGATAGCCACTTCTCCGTATGATGATATCACTCTTCGTTGCAAGTACCTTAACACGTTTGCCTCAATGCAGCGCGTATATGCGTTTGTGTTTAAATTTGTTAATCGTATAAAGCATCCAGGCCTCAACGTGGTAGATGTCAACAAAGGCACATGGCTGCTATGCGATTTGCAGTTGTCAAATTTATAGAGTGATGTCAAGGAAATTCGTTCGAATGGCCGTCAAGAAATCGAGTACAATCGCTTCTTTGTTGCCGTTCATCGACCAATTTGGACTTTTGCGTGTTGGCGGTCGGCTGCCAATTCAACTCTTCCCTACGATGCTCGCCATCCTATTATATTAGCTCGACGGCATCCCATTACGTTGGCGCTCATCGCTCACCAACATGAAAAGAATCTTCACGTTGGAGCTAGAGCATTATTAGCAAAGATTCGGTTACAATATTGGCCGATTGGCGGACTGCGAACTGTGTCGAAGATTGTTCGCAATTGCATCGAATGCTTCCGGGCCAAGCCCACTGTGCTCGAACCATATGGCCAGCCTTCCGGGAACGGTTTCCGAATTCTCGTGCCTTTGCAATAAGCGGAGTGAACTACTGCGGGCCCCAATCAAATGCTACATCAGCGTATTCATCTGCTTTGCTAGCAAGGCGATTCATCTGGAGTTGGTGAAGGATTTGACAACGCCGCCTTTCTGGGAGCGCAAAGATTCGTGTCACTTCGTGGGAGGCCTAATCAGATTTGGTCCGATAATACGACTAACTTTGTCGGGGCCAAAATGAACTTCATGATGTCAAGAAACTTCTCCTCAGCGATCCTCATAAGGAGTCATTTCATCGTGTATGCCTGATGGACAACATCGAGTGGAAGTTTATTCCTCCTCGTTCCCCACATTTTGTGGACTATGGGAAGCAGCAGTCAAAGCGCAAAGCACCATCTGTATCGCTCTGTTGGTCGCTCTATTCTCAACTACGATGAGCTTCGCACGCTGGTTTGCCAAGTAGCGGCAATAATTAATAGTCGTCCATTCTATCCTTTAGAGTCCTGACTTTTGCTGACCCCTCATCTATTGTTTGGTGGTCCTCCAACCGTGATTCTGGGCCCGACTTAACTATGCTGGACTACAATCGCTTGGTGGTTGGGCGTGTCACCAGTTGCAGCAGGTCTTCTGGAATAGATGGCGGGAGATGTATCTGACTCTTCTCCAGCAAAGATCGAAGTGGCGCACTCCTGATCGTCGTCTCCAAGTCAACGACTTGGTCTTGGTGAAGGACGAAAATTTGCCTCCTCTTCGGTGGCCGCTAGCCCGTGTCATGGCGTGTCGAGTTGCCGACTTAAAGACGTCGTGTGGCAGCACCCGGAGAGCCATAAATAAACTATGTCTACTGCCCCTGAAGGATGATGTTGAAGATAGGCTTTCAACGGCGGGAGTATGTCGGGGCAGCAGACAGCGCATGCTGTGGCGCGTCGCCGGCAGAGCTGCATCTGCCGGCAGCGCGTATGCTCTCTGTTAGCGATCGCTTGTAGTTCGATTGGCTAATTGCCTTTAATCTTGGTTTGACTCTTCAATTGTAAAAGCTTGTAATCGTGTCGGTGGCGAAGCTTGAAAGTGTTCAAGTCACTGCCAAAACATACATAAGTGGTTACATATATGTACATATGTACCACAGCAATAAACATTGAATTTGAATTCGCGTGTTTTATTTATAAATAATAGCCGTGCGAATAAAAGTTACTAAAAAGCAGTAGCTCAAGGTCCTTATCAACACACTCAAATGCGTTAGATATGGCTGCCTTGATGTTGTTCAAATCCTCCTTTGACTTGCAGGCTATAAGAATATCATCGACGTATACAAGTATTAGTGAAAGATTACCTCCTGTCTCTTGTTTGTACAAGCGGGGCTCATTGTCGCATGGAACGAAATTAAGTTTACGCAAACTCCATCCTGATTGCTTCAATCCATATAGCGCCTTCTTGAGCAATAAAAC